>NC_133352.1:27306124-27606124 GCF_030506205.2 Paramisgurnus dabryanus
TATTATGTAAAGCACACGATGGCACACAAAAAATTAAAGTGGGTCATTCAGCAAAAGCGTTACATACCTTGTTGTCACCAATGGAAACATTGATCATATTCAGGCATTATGTATTACATTTAAATAAATGTAGCTAGAGAAATAAGCAGCAGCTTTACGTGAGGTTATCATTCGATCTAACACTTAAATTAAATAGGCTTAATTTAAGTGTCAGATCGAATGATAACCTTACGTAAAGCTGCATATGCAATTAAAATTAAATGTATTTCTAGAATATATATATACAAAAAAATTGTAAACATGAAAAATATAAAATACAAAGTCATTGGGTTATTAAATACATTGCATTATTATATCTGACTCTAATAAAGTAAGTACTAGTTTGCATCATGGTTTGCATGCACTGATCAAGCAAGCAAACAAACATTTTTTATTACAATAAAAAAAACGATCATCTTGATGTTTGTGTATGTACGCACATTATGTACATTACTAAAAAGAAAGTGGCAAAATCCGTAAGGGAATTATTTTAAAATGATAATGTTATTTTAGGATTTAATATCAGGATTTTCACCACTGGATTAAAATGTATGGGTGTGCAAGTTTAACAATATCCCAATATTAATATGACAATGACGTGCTTATGATTAATAATGCGATTTTTCTGTGATTTACATTATGTAAAAATGCAGGTGGTGCGAATAATTTATAATAGTGGACAGGACGTTGCGCTTTTGTTATTTCACCAGTAGATGTCAGTATTGCCAGGCGCAATCCAGAATCCATAACATCCTCGAAGAAGAGCATCAAAGATTTATTTTTTTAGCGTTAATATTTTCTCTTTTAAAACTGTACTCTAAGAGGATTGCTACCATTTTACAGCTTTGAAACCTTAGCACCATGGACGAACGGGTAAAACCAAAAATACTTGGCACGTGTTTTTATGTAACGTTATATGTTAAGCGAAATATGATACTGCATGGCTGGCTGTTGTATTTCACTTTTTAAAATCCATGAAAGTCATTACTTTTCATAATACGACCATTCCTACCTGTTTCAGTGTTTGTCAGCGTGTTTTGATTTAATTTCTCTACTCTGTGGGGTACATATGTGTTAACTACACGCCTACAGTAAATAAGTGAATAATCAGTTCACTATGGCACAGCATTTTCTGTGTCACGTGCGCCTATGGTGGCCAAAATACTGCCAGAGTAGGCATCGCAGAAATTGTTTACTGACTGCATAAGTTTTTGTTTTTTTACATGAGGATTGCATACGACGAGTTGTAATATGGCGGTGTTTGCATAACTGTCTGCACCTGTTCAGGCGTTAGATCCTAATGCAGGAGATGTTGGGACAGAGACATGTTTGGGAGCCACTGGAGGATCATCTGGTTCCCGTTTGGACTCGCAGCTGGCCGATGCTGTTCGATTAAAGGCGGAGGGTAATGCTTTTTACCGGGAGAAGAAACTGCGCACCGCCATCGGACGTTATCACCGAGCTTTGCTTGTTCTCCGTGGCATGGACTCTGAGGTTAACTCTGGCCTTGAAGGGTTTGGCGCTCAGATACCTAAACTGAACCCAGAACAGGAGCAGCTGCTGAGGACCACTCAAGTAGATTGCTATAACAATTTAGCAGGTGTGTAAAAACATTTACTGTGGTTCAGTGATGGATATACTGAATGCTATACTGTAATAAAATATAGTATAGTACAGTTTACTTGAGTAAATATTATTATAGTATACTATTATTTCAGTGAGCTGAAATAAAACATTATCATTCTTGTGTTTGTTAGTATAATTTTCTGTGCTTATGACCACAAAGGTCAAAATATATTTTGAGGAATTTTGAGCCCCATGTGTGGCTCATGATCGGTTTGGTATCAAACATTCCTCTAAATATCTTCCTTTGTGGTCATCAGAACAAATACATTTTATACAGTTTTGTAACAACATGAGAGTAAGTAAATGATGACAGAATCCCAATGTTTGGGTGAACTATCCCTTTAAAGGGGACCTATTATGAAAATCTGACTTTTTTTGTTTAAGTGCTATAATTGGGTCCCCAGTGCTTCTATCAACCTGGAAAATGTGAAAACGAACAACCCAGTAACTTAGTTTTGATAAACCATTCTCTGCAAGCATGTGAAAAAATAGGTCAATGAAATTTGGCACCCCTTGTGATGTCAGAAGGGGATAATACCACCCCTTAATCTGCACTATCCAACCATGGCACTGCCATTTTTTGCAGAGATCAGCTCATTTGCATTTAAAATGACACACCCAAAACGGCACATTTTTGCTCATACTTAAAAAGTGTCAATTTTAACATTTTATAATTAATTATCTATATGGTATTCCGAGCTAAAACGTTGCATACATACTCTTAAAAAAGTCTTGCGAAATGTCTTTAAGCATTGGCAGACACTTATCTAAAGTGACATAACAGCACATTGAATTTATGCAGTGATTTTTAATATTTTTGACATATCTGCAAAAGCATTGTTCATCTCCTTTTACATATTTTCTCTGTTTACAGCATGTTTGCTACAGCGTGAGGTGGTGGACTATGCTCGTGTATTAGAGTACAGTATGAAGGTGCTCCAGTGGAGGCCAGGTAACGCTAAGGCCCTGTACAGAGCTGGGGTGGCATCGTTAGAACTAGGTGATGTTCAGACCTCTCGACAGTACCTCTTACAAGCCAGCAGAGGGACACCTAATGGTAAAACAAGTCACATTATTATTTGACAAATATTATGCTGCCAAATATTTTTAGCTACTGTTTTTAAAGGGGATACAACATATGTTGGATATCGGGACAGTTGGCATCCATTTTAATTCCTGCTCTCTGAGTTCATCTCAATGAAGTAGGCACATTCATTTCATGCTGTTCTCTTTCTCAGATGCCAACATTAAGAAACAGCTACAGCGAGTGGAGGAGAGACTGAGCAAAGACTATCAGAAAGAGAAGGCGCTCTACAAAGGCATGTTCAGTAAGCAGAAACAAGGGGAAGAGCCATTGGCAGATGAGAAGACCCCAAAACCTGTTTAAATGGACTATCATACATGACTCGACAGCACGCATGTAAAAAATGACAAGTTATATCAACTTAAATAGGGGCTGGAGTTTTCTTGAAGGAAATTGGCTCATAAGAAGTTTTGCCTTAGGAGATGGAAAAATTGCCACATATGGCATTTACTAGGATTGATGTTGTCATGCCAGGGCTGAATGTGCGAGCGAAATCTGGTGAAAAGTGGCAGCGTGAAAGACAATTTTGTGCACTTAAAATGCATTTTTGGCTCTTGATTGGTATTGCATTTGACTAATCTGCTGTAAAGCTGGTTCTGTCTTATCTATTGTTTATGCACATGTTTGTTTTTCCTTAAAGAGATAGTTCACTTTAAAATGAAAATTCTGTCATCATTTACTCATCCTCATGTTGTTCTAAACCTGTATGAATTTCTTTTTTCTGATGAACACAAAACAAAATATTTCGAGATGGTAAACACACAGCAGATTGACTTCCATAGTAGGAATTTAAAAATATGATGGAATTTAATGGGTATCGTCAACTTCCTATATCAAAATATTTTCTTCATCATTTATCACAATACTTCCAAAATATATTTATTTTTCCTACTATGGCAGTCAGTGGTCACTATCTGCTGTGTGTTTACCATCATTTCTCAAAATATATTCTTTTGAATAAATAAATTTATACAGGTTTAGAACAACATGAGGATGAATTTTTATTTTAAGTGAACAATCCCTTTAAATTCATATTTCTTTGTTCATCCTAATAAATATTTTTGAAAGTACCGGTTCGTACGCTTTGACATGTGCTTTGCGTTTGAAATGAAATGTTTAATAATGTTGTTGAAGTAGGAATGGATAACGCTGATATGATTATGAAAGTGTAAATTATAGTCTTTGAAAACAGGCTTGTGTGTGGTAACTAAGGTCTACTCCGGTAATCCTATTGTGCCGCATAATGCGCCACTTAGCTATGTGTCAGCTTGAGTATAAACAACATGCAGTCATTTTCAGGCAAATGAAAATGAATCGTATTCAACTGGAAATACTTTTATTGATACTTGTTCATGTTTAAGCACTTTCAACAATTATTTCAAATATCAAATAACATTTTTTCCATAAAGTCCTGAGCACGACATATTTTTCTTTATTTGGTCAGTAAATACTTTAGAGTGCTTTAGCATTAAAGGTTCATAGTAAAAACAACACCAGCAGCACTATGACCATAACAGTGCACAAAGACACATCACAAATGGCATGCAGAAGCACCTACACAAGCAGAAGTAAAAATTGGCAGCATGGTTTCGCCCATTTTTAAATATTCTTGTACTATAAATACTAATCTTTCTTTTTTGATTTCTGATTTTTATTGAAACTGAGGGACCTCATAGAGCCGAAAACTTTTCTTCCAAGGTCACGGAATGATCTGGATCGAGTAAGAGGGGCTGATGGAGGTGGGGAGGGAGAGAGAGAAGAGGACGAAAGAGGAGAGAGCGAGCGACTGCTTCCCTCTAGGCTCTGAGAACGAGAGAGATGGAAAAGACTGGCAGTTGAAGAATGATGCTTCTCTTCCTTTCTCACAAGATGGCGACTTCGTTCGGATCCCCGGCCTGCTCGGCTGATTTCAAAAGAGGACCGCCACTGATTGCTTTCCTGTTTCTGTGGCTCGAGTATTCCCTGAGACTCGCTTCGGAATAACGCTCGCCTGGACAACCGGAGACTGGAGCTCCTGCCGTCCCAACTCGTTCCTTTCTTTTTTGAATTGCTCCCTCTTTGTTGGTGACTAGTGGATGACGTTTCTTTCAAAGAGGTGTGCCTCCAAGTGAATCCACTGGCCCTCTCGTCTCTCTCTGCATCTTCCTCCTCTCTTCCCCAAAGTCGTGCTTCAAAGCCTTTCCAGAACTTTCCACCCTTTTTAGGTGTCTGAGTGCCCATTTCATCCTCCCAACCGATGCTATAGTCTCTGCCTGAGTAACTACTCACTGTGGATGCTCGGATAAGCTCTCTGGAAGCATGTTTGCCCTGGTACAGTCTATCTCCATCGCCACTTCTTCTCCAGCCTCTGTCTTGAGGCTTCCATCCAACCCCTGCATTCTGCCTGAGGGACCCTCCGCGAGGTCGATTGAGACCCTCCAGTGGGGAACTACATGGGTGAAAACGTGGCAGAGAGCACTGGGACGGGGAGTCACGGCGAAACACTGATAGTTGGGCAGGAGTGAAAGGTGAATTAGAAAGTAACCGAGGAGGGGAGTGGACTCTGGTCTGGGAGGAGCAAGGAGAAGAGCCAGGGTCTGACTGATTATGTGGGAAAGGTAGGATGGGAGAGGAACGAGTGGGTGTGGGGCCTGAATTGTCCGAATGAGGGCTACTTGACTGTGATGTAAGTGCCGAATGGCAATCGGAGTGGGAAACTTGCAAGTGGTGCTGCTGGGATAAGAAGTCCTGTCCTGTGCCTGCACTTCCAGTCCAGACATTTGCTGATGATGTCACATTAGTTTGTTCCAGTCCGAAAGGAAGTTGAAATGAAGACCTGGTAGAGTGTAGTGTAGGAACATTATTTGGAGATGCAGATCCCACACCTCTTTCACTTCTAAAACATTCTGTATCCAACTCCACCCCCTCCTCCATCAAACCAATAACGACAGATCTTGGCAGTCCTGATACACGAGATATTTCACACACAAATGCTGAGTCCTCATTAAGTTTAAGAGGGCTATTTGAAGCTTTGATTGGAGGACAGCCCTCCACCTCTTCCCTTGAGGCTCCACTCCAGTCTAGTGATTTGGAGAAGCCCATTGGTGTAAAGGTCTTTCCAGTTATCTCCAGAGACCCACGGTGGTTCACTGAGGAGGGGCAGGTGGAGATTCTTGGTCTCCTGCTCCAATTTGGAGTGCTGGTGATAGTAGACGTAGAAGAAGAAGGGGATGCAGTTGGAGTTACCAAACTGGCAGAAAGATGTCCACATGACCCTGTTACCTCCTCATTTACATTTTTAGCATCAAAATTCAATGTCTTGTTCAGATTTGGATTTAGGTTCAAATTCAGATTCAAATGAAAGCTGATGTTGAAATCCTCTCCTGTCACAGAGGGCAAGTTGCCAAGGTTGATGGAATTGCGACTTGCATGTTTGCCAATACTGCTCAGGCTGACTCTCGACGAATTTCCTAATATAGACTTACATGGAGTCACACTACCTCCAGACAGGCTCGAAGAGGACACACTTCTGGGGTGAAGCCCCTCGTAACCAGCAATGTTCTTTTGGCGTCCACGACTGGAAGTTTCAGCTGCCATCCTGCTGTGATACTGATGGACTAATCTGTTGATGTATAGCTCCAGCTGAGTAAACGATGGAGAAGGTGGAGACTGGTTCTTCTTGGGAGGTTCCTCAAGCACAGGCTCTACAGGTTGCTCGCTCTCTGGGCTGGGGGAGAGGCGGGTAGGTGAAGGTTCCTGGCAGGAGGTGAACAGGGGGCTCTGGAGGGCCACAGCATGAAGTGGACTAGGGTAAGGGTAGATCTCTTTTGTCTTTCGGGACACTAGGTTTGAGCAGAATTTGGGGTCCAACTGAACCTGTGGACTGGAGTTGGAAGAGGGCAGAAAAGAGCCTGGGTGTATTCCTCCCAAACTGGAACAGAGGTCTGTCAGGAATACGAGGCTGTTGATTTCTAGATCCCCTGTAAATAAAGAATAACATAACCATTTAAATTTTTACTAATTTTCAATACAATAAACAGTCAAATTAAACACCATTACGATAAAAGAAATTCAATTTTCAGATATCAAGATATCTGCTTCACAGAATTTTTATTTATATTATGAAAAGATGATCATGTGGGATAATTGTATGCAGAAAATCACCAAACAAAAAATCCAGGTCATAATTCACCACAAAATATTAAAAAGTTGTTTTTTTCATGCACTGCATTGTTATTTTATGACAAAATGAAACCGTTACCGGAACAGATCTGAACATTTTCCTTTTTATTTTCATAATTCTCAATAATGATTCTGATACTGTAAAGAGCGTTTCACATTTAGCATCTTTTGCGCAAGCCAATGCATTTTTTTTTTTCAAGTGTAGGCGCCTTGGAGGCACGCTCAAATAAAGAGTGACACATGCGGTGCTTTTTTCCCAGGCGAACAATGGGACGGCTTTAGACTCAAAATGTGAACCGTCCGTAATGCAGTATTTTTTGTAACAAACAAATAATAGCATGATAAATGAATAATGCATTACTTACATACAAAGTCACGTAATGTCACAGTGCAAAAAAAGTTTTATTGTCCCAAACATAAAACTTTATAGCATGCAAAACATAAGCCATACCAGTAGAAAAGGGCCTTCTGTCCTGTTTCTCCACTGTCCGTTCAGGACACTCTGCATTCTGAGATTCAACCTCCCTCCATTGGGTTGCGCTATGATCCAGCGAGCGAGGCCTCCAGCACCCTTTCACTGCCCCTCCAGCAGCTGCCTCACTGGACACTGAATAACAAGAGTCTGAGAGAGAACTCCCACTGACCGAATAAAAGCCTGTTGTGAAGAGAGTGATAGATGAAGATTAAAGTGTTGGGGGAGTAGTGTTTCCACGGAGATGGACAATATCAATTATAAGATGCCACCAAAAGACACGGGTTAATGTTTGCACAATTAAAAAGAAAATTGCAAATACACATCATGTTGAAGTTAAAAGGTTCTTATCCCTCACTCGTACAGTCAAAAATGAAAGCTTAAATAAGAACTGTTTCTGATTTAATGTTTAGTGTCATTGATCGATGGTATCAATCCAAGTTTTTACCAACATGTTCCAGCGCGCTTCATGATTTTGTTATCACCAAAACCTGCTGTGTGTCTTTTTTTCGAAGTTAAAATACATTCTTCTTTCCCCCCTAAATGTGCAGCTGTATCAAGGATATTTTCCCTTGAAAACACTGGAGCAAAAATTCAAGCTTGCAGCTGTCCACTTGTGACTTTCTAATGTTAAACGTTCCTAGATTTTCCGACTACATTGCATAAATAGAATTGTATTATTCATGACTGTGGAGATTTTGGAAGTAATCAGGGTTCCCACCCCTTAGTTAACTTCAAATTCAAGGACCTTTCAAGGACTTTCCAGGTCCAATACCCTCAAATTTAAGGACTAAATGTGGGGACACATTTCAAGTGAGAGCAAGGTTACATCCTGTTATCTATTAAGATACATTGTTACAGTTCCCTTTCAAGGGAACTCGCGTTGTGCCACTGCGGTGACACTTTGGGGACGACTTCAAGGATAAGTGTGTCAGAATGTATATATCAAAGGAGCCAGGAAGTATATCGCTATCTGAAATATGGCCAAAGACGGCGTTACAGGGACTCAGGAAGTATGGCAAGGGAGACGCAGTGTCTCGTTCCCTTCTCAGGGAACAACAGTTACATATGTAACCAGAGACGTTTTCATGTGTCAAACACAACAACGCAAAAAAGCATTTTGGTATGAATCAACATTCGCATACAGAAGATATAAGCATTTAAAGTGAACAGTTTAGCATGTGTGCTTGAAGTCTAGAATTTTTATGATATTTTCCTACACTACACCCTGTTTGAAAATATAGTTGCACAACATTCAAGCTGGTTGGAACGCTTACGCTAGACCTCAGTGTACATTTCCGGCGGAGTTTCGGTTGCAAATGTCAGACTATATTGATTAAGATGGTACTGTCACATCCCATATACCGCTAGGAAAAATATACTGATATAATACCAAACTTAATATACTGCCCAGTATTTAAAATAATACAAAGATTTCATTTTTTGTGTATATGTTAGAAGAATTTAATTGTCTCCTAAGGGTAAAGTAATGTATTTACACAAAAACCAAGTTAGATATATTTTATTACCAGTTCCCATTTTTTCTTTCAATGTTTTTAGAATGGTTATTGTTTTACAGCATGCTTTTGACCAGCAGTGCTGAATAACATGCCAAAAATAACCAGCTATGACTAAATTATATAATGCTTCAAATGCCAAACACTAAAAATAGACACCATGTGGAACAATGATTAATCACACAAACTGTCAGTGAGCAGTCCTTCAAAAAAAGCACCTCAACACAAGCTCAATGCCTTTGTTAAACACCCACGAAAGTGCTCTTTGCAAAAATACAATTTTTAACATCCGCACCTGAGCTGGGTCTGGAGTCGCAGTCAAGTGCTGTGGTGCCCGAGAGGTCCGGAGTGGTTGAGGACATCAGATCAGACGGGACATCCCAAGACAAGGTGGACCAGCGTGAGCTTATCCCATCTCCTGTTGCGCTCAGACAAGGCATATCAGGGTGTGCTGGGGACAGACTCTGTAACAGATGGTGGAGTCATGTTACTACAAGACAGGGCGACGACACACAAAGTCCCACATCTGTGATGTTAATATTTACAAAATAATACACCTGCACCGAGAAAAGACACTAGCTTAAACTAATAACTGGGTCACAACATCAATGCTTTGCTTAAAGTTCACTTCTGAAGTTTTAATGCGATGGGTTTAGCCGAGTAAGCCGTTTGTGATCCCCAACCTCCCCCCTTCAGTCCAAAGGAATCTTCTCAAACGTCGCCTCTTGAGTATCCCATTAAACAAATGACTATTGTGCATTCTCCTGTTAAGTCCGATCAACCTTCTGTCGGACTTTTACGCACACAATGCAGGTGATCCATTGCCGAAATGAAAAAGTCGGGGGAGGGCAGTTAATAACCAGAGCGCGGAGAAAGACAGATGATAAAACAAAGAAGAGAAGGGGGCAGAGAAGGAGGGATAATGGGTATTGAAAGAGAGACTTTGACCAGGCTTATCTCTGTGAGAAATGTGGATAAACTGCTGGAGCAGACTAAAAATACATATAAGAGAGAAAACAGCACAAGCGTAAAAAAGCATGAGCAAAATATTAAGAATTTGAAAAAGATGAAGTTTGAAGACTTATGTAGGGGGACAGCCGAAGATTGATGGTGATGAAAGAAAAGAGGGGAGTTTTGGATCAAGTAAAGAGCACGGGGGATGGGTTGCCTAGTGAGACGAACAGCATGACGGAGGCATCTCTTATGTCCAAACCCCCCCAAACACCACCACTCGTCCTGGATATAACTGCCTCCCTCATTTCACTTTGGAGAACTGTCAGGCCTCTCGTCTTATCCAGTTATCTTTCTCTCTTTCCTTCTCATCGCCCACACATCCGATTTAGCAGCAATACTTTAACTCCATCTTTGCTGGTGGAACATGGAGTCCATACGCATACAAAAAAAAAAACTTATTTCTGGATAAAAACACATATACTAATCACCTCTGGGCTTTGGCCTACTGGCACTATTTTCTTTAAAGACACTTTTAAACAATATGTGTTAAAAAGACAATTTGCACATAAAACATGGACAAACTCGAAATCTCTCATTCGTTCCCATTACACCCACACACAATGCACACATGTTTAGACTAGACATCCAGACAGTACAGATCTAGAATCTGTAATGCATCACCCCTATATACAATTGCATTTTATTTAATTACATGTGGGGCTGATAAGGTGTATTTGCTCAATGAGGGAAACCTGATACATATACTGGCCATTTTCCAACTACCGATCAATTCACGACGTAGTACTCTGGCACACAGAAACTGAATTATATACAGCTAGCGATCCAAATGGACATAAAATAATAAAAATAATGAGGTGAACGTCTATAACCCGTCCATCAGCTCCGTAAAAGCACTCACTAATTCAACCATATTACTCACGCAAGAAATGGATTAACGTCATTTTATAATAACAAGGTGAACGTTGTGGGAGGCAGCAGGGAGACGGAATTTCAACCAGTGATGCGGAGCAATCAATCCTTGATTCTTAATACAGACTGAGAAACAATATTACAATGTAGCAGTATAATAAATCAACATCAGTTAAATAAAATATGAAATATACGTGAAATGGCACAATAGCCTATGCACGGCACAACTCCATTTGTTCTGACCATCTCTCTCCATCCTCTCTCCCTTGGTAGGTAGCACAGGAGAGGTGATATCTGTGACGCTGACAACAGAAACATTTCTCCATGTGGTGTTTATGCAAATGGAAGTTGCGTAGGTGGGGCTGGAACAACATTGCCCTTGTGATGACTAATACTTTTTGTCTCATGATACATTACTGCTTTTCATGCACATATTTTACCGGACCAAGTGGTTGGCTTTAAATGCTCATTTAATTGGCCTTTAAAACTGAACACTTATAACACTTGTGTGTTATAAAAGGGAATGCTCTTAATCACATCACCTATCAAGAAGATCCTCCTCTTAATTATATAAAGGGCTTTTTTATATAAATATTTAACTCGTCAAGAACAGTTTATTTCATCCGTTTCATACATTTATTGTTATATTTTATTAATTACATTTTCAAACTATTGTTGGCTCAAATTGTCACCACCACCTCAGTGCTTCTGTATAGCTCATTAAGAGAGTATTGCGTTAGCAGCACAAAAGGTCATACTTTTGAACCCAGGCCAGTGAACACACATGCTGATAAAAATGTATACCTTGTATTGAACTGCACATTGATAAAAACGTCTGCCAAGTGTGCTTACAAAAAAATCCTTTATTTTTGACTAAACAATGGGTTAAAACAACCCATTTTAGGTTAAATTACCACCCAATTTGTTTGGTCCTTGCCCTTTTGACTCAATTATGGGTTATAGCCCAGCATTTTATTTTTGTTATGTGCATCAATTATAATGTTTACTACAGCTCAGCTATGACCTCACATAAGTTCACACTGCCCATTATATAAAAACATACAATAATGTTCCCATTGTCAGCTTACAAAATGTTTCTCATTCTCCATTACACAAGCACACACCTGATATGCATGTGCCATCAAAACCTGGATTAGAGTCCTGTCACAATCAACATTTTGTTATCACACATTATTCAGATTTATGATTCATAATAATCATAATGAAAGAACCGACTTCAATTGTATTCGATTTTTTGCAATCATCATGCATTGTGTCCCAAATTAGCAGGTAAATAAACCTTTTGCCTCAAAGTCAAGGTTGAGGTGCACACAATTCTAAAATGTAACCACAGCAGCGTCCTGTATAGGTCGTGCAACCTGATATCCATTGGCTGCCTGTCACCACCACCACCTCTCTTCAACCAAAACGTTTAGCAGGTGGCACCAGCAGGATCCCCAGATCAAAGTTAAATTTATAAAGGGAACATGATGTTCCTTGAATATTTTCCCACGTCCCTACTGACCTGTTGCCTGTGGGGGGCTGCGGCACCATCCTCGGCGACACTCTCCTGTTCTTCCCCCCGGTGTGCGGTCGCTTTGGTCGCCTCCAGTACCGCATCCACCATCTCCAGCTGTCGTCCTCTGAGCAGGTCCAACTCCATGATGCCCGCCAGAGTGGCTTTCAATCGCTCCCCGATACGAACCCGTTCGCTGCCTGACCATAGCGAATTCACGCAACTGCGACGACCGGCCATTGTGCGCGCAAAATCGGTTTTGAGGCGGTCGCCCGGTGAACGGATGAATTACGGTTCACCTTTACGCAAAGCACCGACTGTCAATGCAGCATCGGCGATGTGCGACATGGGCAGTGCTGTATAACCACACGGGCAATGCTTAAAATTCAGCGTCCGTAACAATGTATCTCTCCAGCTCTAAAAACGCAGCACCGAGGCAACTCGAGCGCTAACTTTCGCGCGGAGGCGCGTGTAACAAAGGCATACTTTCAAGGTCTTAACCCTGTATTAGACGAAACGCTCATCGACCAATGATTCTTCCCCACCTAACCATTTTGAGAGGCTTCAGTCATCGCGTCGGATATAATTCCGATCATGATGATGATGATGATGATACTGTGGATTCGGTTATACACTACACCCTCACGCGCCGCTCACTGCTGTCTGCTGTGAGAAAAGAGTATGAAGGGGCGGAGACTAGACCAACAATGCTTGCTGCTGATTGGCTGGTGAAGTTTTCGAACAGAATTTACAAGTTTTTTTGATGAAGAATGTGAATCATGGTTATGGACGTCTGAGATGTACATTATATAAGTTTAAATGTATAACTTAATTTAATTTAGTAATTCAATTCAACGCTTTTATACTAAGCATACAAATGAAAAAAGCATTTAAATTTGGTCTTAAGAACAAAAATAATCTACAATATTCTACGTTAACAATTGGGAAAGTAGTAACCTAGAGGTAAACAATGAAAAGTATTTTAGCTTTTTTTATGTTATAATAAGAAGAATGTAATTAGTTTGCTTGTAGCCTATATTTAAACGCAAAGCAAACAAACAATACAAACAATGATTGTGTTTTTATTAAGCTTATATGCTGGAAGTATGATCACTTTGAACTCTAAAAGAAAAGTTATTACCAAGATTTTTTCAGTTTTACTTTCAATTATGACTTTCTGTAGTTTTCCAAATGACTGAATATTCGCTTTGTTTTGCTGGTATCAAATATCTGGTTTTAGTGTCAGCTGATGCAACGCGCGTGTCCATTGTGGACAGAAAAGGCAGAGTCTGTTTTTAACCAGCAGGTGACAGTCTCTGCCTACCCAACCAAAGCCTAAACAAATAAGATAACGTTGCTCCACAATGTTTAATCACACTGACATAACACCCACATAAAAACGGTAATGTACTATAGTAGCTTACTACTGTAGTATAGCTACTATATAGCATAAAATTCTATGATAAAATTATAAACTGTAGTAAAATGATAAACTGTCAGAGTGGCTTCAAGAGTATATTTTAATATTTACTATCAAAGACACTACAGTATAGGATTTTCAATATAGTATATAAGTATGTTTCACGTGTCCCGGGTTATGAAAACTAATGAACTTTGTGCTGAAAAATCAATTGCATTTTAGACATTATGATAAGAGATGCTTAAGGCGAATTGCTGATCCAGTAACATTTCTGCCCCCGTTTTTGTTATATATTTGTCCATTATGCATATCATGTAAAATGTATATCCATGACCTAATTGGAAATACGAAGATGAGCCGTAGGGGAAAATATTGAGATCCAAACTCAAATCTTGGTTTTATGATGCAGTCTATAACACTATAAGTTATAATGTCATACAGGAAAAATATGGCAAACAACAGTTTATCATTAATAAAATGTTTTAGGAAATAAAACATTTCCTACTGTGTTATTTTAAATCTGCAAATCGTTACTTGAACCCAACGTTTACAAACTATCACACCCTGCGTAACTATAGGTTTGAAAGTACAGCACGTGCCTGTCCCGTTCAGTGAACTCTCAAGCACTTCTTTCACGTGTGCACTATTTCACAAACTGATGCATACTGTAAAGTAATACCACCCTAAATTAATAAAGCTGTCACTGCATTCACGTTTATAAAGTATATGTAGCCTTCAAATAACTGGTGAGTGCGAATGTATGTGCTCATTTACATTGACCCCTTCACATCCGTAGGTCTGTATTATTGATCCAGCGCGTGGAAAGGAGCTCTCTTATTGGCTTGTGCAACAGTTAACATCCAAATCTGACCAGTTGAGACTGGTCCCAAACCAGCTCCTAATATCATGACAGGGTGTTTAATGCCGGGTAAGCACTTCTCATCTTTTCACACTTCCATTGGCCCTCCTCCTACACACACTATCAACTCCTATAAATTCCGAGACCCTCAGGATTGAAGGAGGCATAGAGACAAATTTCACCCGTGGGGACTACTGGTCAGCCCGGACACAGCCTCCATCCATACCATCATACACGCCTCCTCATACAACACAAGTCAGGATGCCTCCCTACGAGAAGTCAATGGAATTTACGCCTTTTAAACAAAGAAAGTGTCTAGGTAGGTCATGTTTCTCAAGACTGCATTTTATTAATGGCTCTAACTGGCATTGCATGCTTAGAGGGTGTTTGGAGATACATTTACATCTTATTATTTAGCAGATGCCAAAAAAATTTAAAAAGTATTTTTTTAAGTCTGGTGACCTCATAGACCTTACTGTACTTTTAATTATTGTTTTATATTAAAAGTAATATTACAAATATTTATTCTTCTAGCAACAAGAAAAGATGAAGTCTGCACAATTCGGTCCAAGTTCCCAAACAAATTACCGGTATGTATTTTTAATGCAAAGCAATAACAGTCGGTGTAAACAATGCTTGTAAATAATCCTGATTTTTTGAATCTTAGGTAATCGTGGAGAGATACATTAGGGAGAAAAAGCTTCCCTTAATGGACAAAACCAAATTTCTGGTCCCATATGAACTCACATTAGGACAGTTCCTCAGTCTGCTCAGGTACATGTCTGTGTGTGAACTGAGAATAAGTGTTGACTGTGTACACGGTGAATCACTCGCATGCTACTTATAACTTATTGAAGTTCAGGATGAGGAATAGCACTAATGCCCACTTTCACTCCCTCTTTCTCTTTCAGAAGTAAGATAGTGCTGGAGGCTTCTCAAGCTCTTTACCTCCTGATCTCAGGAAAGAACATGTCCTGTTTGTCAGCCAGCATGGGAGAGGTTTATTCACAGTACAGAGATCCAGATGGCTTCCTTTACATAACCTATGGTTCCCAGGACATGTTTGGGTGAAAAGAACCTCACATCACAAACCTCCAGACTGGTGCATATCTGAGATCACAAATCGGTATTGCTGCTAAATGAACTTTGTACACCAAGACTGCAAAACCACACAGGTTACTGGCAGAGAAGACCTCATTTTCAAGTGTCTTTAAAGTTATCCTTAAAGGAATCTGTAAAGTAACCATGAGATTACATTGGGCCTTGTAAAATAAAGAAGAGTGGGGAGACATGCTACTTCAGAAAGACACGTTAAGCTGCTTATACTGTCATGAGGCTGTCATGAGGCTTAGAGGACCCAAAAGAGAAAACCTTTTTGGAGACAAGTAGGTTTGTTGGAGGGTAGTTTCCTCTCTTTGCTCTTGTGCAACAGTGAAATCTTTTTGGGCTTCATATGTGGACTGAAAAAGAGTCAAAGTCATTATGTATTTGTTTTTTTTTACTACATTTCAGATTACTTTCCTTTATAAAATTTGGGTTGATTTAGTATATTATTTTGGAATGGCTTGTTCTATTTTATAGGGCACTATACTGAATTTAAGCAAACAAAGTATTTCCTTGTTGAGGGATCACTGTGTGCTCTTTAATATCACGCCTCTTTTAAAGATGTATGTAACGGTCTCACACATGGTTGTTATTTAACTACCATCTCTAATAGAATTGCTCAAGTTAGTTTGCCAGTAAGCAGTCACACAGGGTTGGCAAAAAAGGTGTGGTGAAATGCATGTTAATGCAAAAAAATAAAAAATATAAAGGTGTTTTTCTTCATAAGTGCCTTGTACATTTTTTTGTAAAAGCATTTATTTACTTTATCCTTAAGCACATTTTTATTTAGTTTGAGAGCCCAGATGCCTTACATCTGCATTCTTACTCTCATTTAGAACACCACTGAGAATCTTAGCACCCTCTTGTAAAGTGTGTTCCCAAAACCAGAATGCATGAAATGAGAAACGCAAATGATAAAGGTCAACGGAGGGGGGGGGTCTATATCCAAAATGCATGCTGCTAACTGTTTAGATCATAATAAACTGCAAAATATATCGCAATGGGTAAAAACTAGGCCTTTGTGATATTGAAATGATCAAAATGCCAGAGATTTCTATCATTGCAATAATATGCAATAATTGAATGACTTTAATTCCAAAAAATACTAAATACTCCACAGTCATGTATAGGCAAAGTGTAAGATCAATGCAGATAGCAGAAAGAAAGTGATTTCTTTGCCAAAAATAATATGAAAAACATACAGTGGGTAAAATAAGTACACGTCAACATTTTTTTGTGCCATTGACATGCAATCCACACATGCAAAGAAATCAAACCATAGATGTCCATAAATGAAGTTATGTGTTGTTATGTAAAATGACACGGAAAAATATTGAATCCTGAGAAAAAGTTTCGTTTTAGTAAGCGTCTTCAATACTTTTTCGCTGTGTCATTTTACATTATTACACACAACTTAACTCTTGGACGTCTATGGTTTCTTTTAATGTGTGGATTGCATGGGTTGTTACTAAGATCTGGTGAAAATGTAATAGCACCTTATGTTAACTGAGAAAATGGTGACGTTTTCAATACTTATTTTACCCGTTGGTTAAATCCTTTTGATATTTATATATATATATATATATATATATTTTAATATTATTTATATAGATTTTACAAACTTGAAGTATCAAATATCTCACATTAATTGTTATAGCATATTGCACTTTTTTATTTTTTTTTTATTTTGCAGATGTCTAAACACAACACTGGTCCAAAATCACATCCACACCTTTAAGTTGAAGATGTTTTAAATGAAGATGTTGCATTAAATCTTGTCCCTTATTACATTAAAAGAGACAACAGGGAGATTTTAAAATCATTTTAAAATTGCTATGTGCCCCCACAATTAAAACAGTAGGGGGCAGTTTCCCAGACAGGGATTAGACTAGTCCTAAAATAAACATAAGAGCTTTCCAAACTGAAAACAATTTGCACTGACATATCTTAAAATACATCAGTGCCCTTTGTTCTGCCTCAAAATGCACACAGGTAATGTTTTTAGTAAGGCATGTTTGTTAAAACGAGTTATATGTCCTTATTAAACTAAGACCTAGTCCTGACTTAAAATAATCCCTGTCTGGGAAACAGCCCATATATGTTTATTTGAAAAAAGCACTAGGTGTTACCTGTGACATGTTCAGTAACATCTTAAATCGATAAAATTTTAAGGAAAATATATGCACTTTGTCCAAGATTTGCCCACCACCCTGATCAGAATGATATAAATCATATAATCATATAAAACAGAAAAAATAACAAGCTTGTCAAGTACTCGAAATGTGACCCCTGCATTTAACCCATCCCAGTAAGTCGTGAACAGTGAACACACACACCCGGAGCAGTGGGCAGCTATCCCAGTGCCCGGGGAGCAATTAGGGTAAGGTGCCTTGCTCAAGGGCACCACAGGCACAACCTGCCGGCCGTGAGACTCAAACCGCCAACTCTCGGGTTACAAGCCCAACTCTGGCTACAATCTTTCTCTTCATAAGCATTAATCTATTGCAAGAGGGATCACATTCCAATAAAAACTAAGAAAGCAATCAAGCTGCATGGGAAGAAAAAATTTCATTCTCAACAGCTGCCAAAGAAAGCAACCGCAAGACGCTGTACAGTAAAGCACCTGAACATGCCTCAACTTGCAAAATCAATAGACTGTGGAAGAGAGAAAAACATTGTGCTGTCAAAGTCTTCGCTGACTTCAATTTTTTGTTTAGTCAACTCTGATTTACAAGTCATTACAACTACTTGTTATTTATCTTGACAAGAGATGAGTTGCTACAACTTATAAAATGAAGTTGACTTATCTCACTTTTATAAATTAATCACAACTTTAATAAATTATAACAACTCAATTAAAATGACTTGTAAATCAGAGCTGATGTAAGGGATCAAAGTTTGTATTACAGTGTACCATTCTAAGGAGACCTCAGTTTTTTTACAAGTCATTCTTTTCTGACATGCATGAAAACAGATGACAGATTTATGTGGTTTAAAGGTTCACAACTGTCAATATAGTTACTGTTGTTTGTTTCCAAAAACCTTCTCCACATTACAGACCATTCAGAAATGTCTCCAAAAATACAGTCTTTTAGACAGAGCTTACAAATAAAGTTTTTATTGGTCAATGTATTTTCTGCATTCAAGTGAAGGTAAAGATTTCAGAACATGAGAGCCCAGAAGAAACACACACCATACAAATTACAGAATATATATATATACGAATACACAACTTTATATATTGTTAGGAGGAATTAAATCAAAAGAAAACATTCAATATACACATTTCAAAATTGAAAATATAGATACAAAAACATAAAAATAACTCTGAAGAAGTGAATAAGTTATAGCAAAAATAGCAATCATTTTTGGAGTACCATATTTGGAATATTTTTCACATTTTCATTTGGTTTTAAAGAGCAACTTTCTCATGCAATTCATACTGCTTTTCTGTAACAACAACAACTCCAATTCTCACCAGTACCATGAAGTAATCAATTTAAATGCTTTCTATTGCTCACAGTGGTTTATCCATTTCTAAACAGCTTTTAAGAAAAAGGTGTCTCACTGGCACTCTTTTTGTTTCGTCTTATTCATTATCAGTCATTCATATCGTAGAACATTCAATTTTAACCCTTCTACAAAAATAACAATTCTAACGAAAGACAGAAATTGAGGTTCTCTCAAAGACTAGCAACTACCGAGTGGTCAATAATGGCTTGGGTACTCTGGGAGTGATAGAGATCTTATCAGCTCAAGCCAGCTTCTCAATTTAGCTCCTCCCGTTTGGAAGGTGGCACAAGGTGAGGAGGCAGTTTGGCCGGAAGCTCGTGTCCTTCCAGCTTTACCTTGATCAGGTGATTTGCAAGTGCAAACTCCTCATCATCTAGGAAACCATCTTTGTCCACGTCTGCCAGGCTCCAAATCTTTCCAAGCACTGTGTTTGGAAGTTTGGACTTTACCAGCTCTTTCTTAGCTGTGGCACCTGACACCTTCCCATTAACTGGAGAAAGGGTGTAGAATATTTCATCATACGTTGGCTTATCACGGGCCACGATCCATTCCAGCTCATCAATGCCCTCGCCTGCACCTTCTCCATACCCGTGACCAAACGGCCCATTCATGGTTCCCTCAAAGGCACCACCCTTAACTGACTGGGTGGGCATGGCAGCCTCCTCCTTTCGGACCAGCGTCATGAGCTTAGCGATGTCATTAGCCAGCATGTCTTCCACTGAGTCCAGCAACTTTGGTTTCAAGGCGGGAAATCTTGTGAAGTCTTGAACAGCCAGCAAGTCCTGCAAGATTGCATTTTAATTTTATTTTATTTTGAAGAAAAGCGAAACAGAGCTCTTTATGAAACAAATGTATTGTAATCTCTGAATACCCTGAAGAAGGCTATCTGTGCCGCTACGTGTGGGTTGCTGCCCAGTTGAATGTTTTTAATGTTATAGCCATGTCTAAATAAAGGCTTTTTACTTTTTGATATCTAAAGAGTGCCTTGGATTCCCATTTTTTCTCATTTTGCATACCCCATACCAAAGACCACCCAACTAATTTTTTTTCAAGCTTATTTCTTCAGCTATTTCCGAGCACTTTGGATTTTTTCTGATTTCATGGTATTGTAATCTCTGTTCTCTCTTTCGAGAACGTGAGCATGAGAAACGTCACGTTTCAATTTATGTATTCCTCTTTCAAATAGGAAGTGAAATCAAGATTAAATATGAAAGCTTCATACCTGCATTTTCTTTAAGTTGGGAAAGTCTCCAGGTGAAATGTTGTGCTCTTTTTGAATCTTTTCATATATGGCGCCCAGATTATTAATAAGCTCTTTCTTCTTTGTGTCTTTCCCAAACATACTTGGCATCTCTTTCTTTAAAGAGCTAATGATGTAAGCCTGAACCTAGAAGGAAATTATTAAATAAACTCAGTAAATTAAGTTTAATAAATTAAATACAAACATCATATATGCTGTTTGGCTTGACAGAGCTATTTTCACAAAAACATTTTACACCGTGTCAACATAAATGCAATCGCTCATCCCTTGTGTATTTGTTTATTAATAATCCTCCCTCATTTTATTATAATGCCAATAATATACCAACATTATTTCAGCCCTTCTTAAAAAAAAAAACTGTCAATCATCCTTGAGATTAGATTCCTATAAACAATTAGTATGGATTAAAGGGACACTCCCCTTTTTTGAAAATATTTACCAGTTCCCCTAGAGTTTAGCATTTGGTTTTTACAGTTTTGGAATCCATTCAGCTGATCTCTGGGTCTTGCGGTACCACTTTTAGCATAGCTTAGCACAATCCATTGAATCTGATAAGACCATTAGCATCGTGCTAAAAAATAACCTAAGACTTTTGAGATTTTTCCCATTTAAAACTTGACTCTTCTGTAGCTACATCGTGTACTAAGACCGACAGAAAATTAACAGTTGGGATTTTCTAGGCAGATATGGCTAGCTATACTCTCATTCTGGCGTAATAATCAAGGACTTTGATGCCGTAACATGGCTGCAGGAGGCGCAATGATATTACGCAGCAGCCGAAAATAGTCCCCTGCTACTAAAAGATACTAAGGGGACTATTTTCAGCTGCTGGAAAATGAGCATATTTTCAAAAAAAGTGGAATGTACAACAACTATGTTATATCTTGCCAAAAATTTACAAAATTCATTAATCCTTTTTAGAAATAAAACACAAATAGTTAAAGATACAGTTTTTCCAGTCAAAACAAAATCATGGTTTATACATTTTGGGGTCAAATATTTTACCTTAGCGAGGCGAGCTCTTTTGATCAAATCATTGAGTTTCCGCAGGGCGGCGTTCCGTGGAAGACTTTGAATATCTCGAAACAGATCCTGCTCCTCTGCTTCGAACAGCTTCCTGTTGTCTGCAATCAGAAGCGGCTGAGCCCAAAATGACCCGATATACACTCGGACTACCTCAGGGGTGTTGATGATCTTTCCCAGTGACCACATGAGGGCACCATATACCCTCATCAGCTGCTGGGTGCTGATCTGGTCCGCTTTATTCAGAACCACACGCATCTTGTCCTCGTGGTTCTTTAGGGCTTTGATAACCTCGGAGAACTCATCAGAAATGTCCAGCTTGTGGGCATCAAAGAGAAGAATGATTCTGTCCACTCGTTCTGCAAACCACTCCAGAACTGCTGCAAAGTCATAGCCTGCAATTGACAAAAGAGGAGTAAAGTACTTTTGAATCAAAGCTATGGTCAAATTGCATGCCATAGTGCTTTAGTAATAAAAAGAGATGGGAAAGTCATTCGGATTTGATTAGCAACAGTGTCATCTGATCCCAGCCAATTTGGTTATTCATAAAAAGAAACTATAAGCCATGTATTCAGAGAGAGATTTGCGGTCTGAAAATTCCCCTGTGCCTGTGTGCATGAATAGAAACAAAAAAACAAGACGACGAGGACAGGTGTGGCATGCGTCTTTCTTCTCAGAGATTTCGGTTTAAAGCAAATGACCTGCAGAAGCTGCGACTCGATTGGACAGGCCAACTATCGATATTAAAGGAGTAGTCCACTTTATAGATGGGGCCCATTGACTTTCCATAGTATTTTTTTCCTGCTATAAAAGGTCAATGGACCCCATTTCTAAAGTGGACTACTCCTTTAAGTGAATCAGGAATTATTATATTAGACAAAAACATCTTAAACATATAATAGTCATTTTGAATTAATCTAAACCTTTAATAATTAAAAACACAATAATATTTTCTGTTTAGTAAGTTGCATCGAAGATCTGACTAAGCAGTTTGTCGCTCAATATGTGATTTTAACCTAGGCAGTGCGTAAAAAATATATGCAAAAAGAAATGAACAGGATACATGAACGCAGCTAAAAACATATTGAAATCCTAAAAGAAAGCCATTTAGTGAGAGTTAAAGGAACTTGAGACAAAACCGGTGACATTTTTGAGCACAACCCCACATGATGGTGAACCAAACAAGCACTCTTAGTTCCACATTCTTTACATTTCTATTAGCCATTTTGTGTTAGTGACCCTATTTCCAGTAATTCAGTGTAAAAAAAATCTTCCCTTACGGATAAACTCAACTTGTGATGGTAATTGTCAAGCAACATAATAGTAACCCAAGGTAACCAAGGAACACAAAGGGAATTTGAGCAGGAATGCTTGTTGGGATTGGGAATATTCAGACGCCCATTCATGACTAATCCCACATGTTTCATCTCTGCCATGACTAGTGGTGGTGATCTTTAGTGTTTGTGGAACGACTGCTGTGTGTATGTGGTATGTAAAGGCATTTTTGTCTCTGGTTACTGGCTCCAACAGCTCCAGAAGGGACAATAGGGGTCACATGACTATTGACACATATTCAGTTACAATGGCACATTTCTACGTTTGTAACATCTGCTGCTTTGTGACAAAATGTTGATTGTTATGTTATTGTTAATAATGCCTAAGTGTATCTACAGTCTTATTCTGTAGTGATGACATATGGACCAACTCAGCATTTCCGGTAACACTTTATAATAAGGGTCTGTGATTCATAATGAACTAATACGTAATATAATTCTTACTAAAATATGAAGTAATGCGGAGATGAGGCATGTACTAATCATAAACCAATGAAGAGTCATCCTTAACTACAAGAGGACAACACAACACATAAATTCAATGTTAATCAAAGGATTAGTCAATTTTCTTTAAAAAAAAATCCAGATATTTTACTCACCACCATGTCATACAAAATGTTGATGTCTTTCTTTGTTCAGTCGAGAAGAAATTATGTTTTTTGAAGAAAACATTCCAAGATTTTTCTCATTTTAATGGACTTTAATGGACCCCAACACTTAACAGTTTTAATGCAGTTTAAAATAGCAGTTTTGACGGAGTTTCAAAGGACTATAAACAATTCCAAACAAGGCATAAGGGTCTTATCTAGCGAAATGATTGTCATTTTTGGCAAGAAAAATAAAAAATATGCACTTTTAAAACACAACTTCTCGTGTTCCTCCGTTCGTGTGACGCGCCATCGCGACCTCACCTAATTATGTAATGACGTCGAAAAGTCACGTGTTACATATGTGAAACGCACGTTTGCGGACCATTTTAGCAATAAACTGACACAAAGACAGAAATTTGTATCATTCCACATACTACACCGTCTGAACGGTCCTCTTTCTCCACACTTGTAAACACTGTGGCGTAGTTTCACATACGCCATCCGTGACCTCTTGACGTGATGAAGTATTATGTGAGGTCACGCTGGCGTGTCACACAAACGGAGAAAGACAGGAAGTTGTGGTCTAAAAGTGCATATTTTTTATTTTTCTTGCCAAAAATGACAATCGTTTCGCTAGATAAGACTCTTATGCCTCGTTTGGGATCATTTGGAGTCCTTTAAAACTGCCATTTTTAAGTGCATTAAAACTGTTAAGTGTTGGGGTCCATTAAAGTCCATTAAAATGAGAAAAATCCTGAAATGTTTTCCTCAAAAAACATAATTTCTTCTCGACTGAACAAAGACAGACATCAACATTTTGGATGACGTGGTGGTGAGTAAATTATCTGGATTTTTTTTTAAGAAAATTGACTTATCCTTTAATATTACCTAACAACTAAAAATATGTAATGTTGTACTTAATGATGACTTTTTGTTGGTTATTGATTAGTCCATGCATTAACTCAGCATTAGTATATGCTAAAGTAAAAATAAATGTACGTCTTGTACGCATAGACCCTTATTATAAAGTGTACCCGCATTTCCTTCTTATACTTCCTGTGCACAGTTCAAGGATACTATCTGATAATGACTGCATGAAATACTGGCCTTAAAAGTTTGACTGCTTTTAGTATGCAGGGTTATGGCATAATATAATATCCACAAGCATGTGTGAACTGCTCTAACATCCTGTTTCTTTATTTAATGCAGCATAAATGACGAAAATATATTGAGACGTTCTTAAAACGGAAAACCACCAAAGCTTTTACATGACAGATCATGCAAAGAAGGAAGCCAGACTGGTCTTACTTGCTTCTCATCCCAAACAATCACAATTTGGGTTTACATAGAGTTACACCAAAGTGTCAAAGCCCAAAGATTTACATAGAACTATATGCAATGATTTACAGTTTCAGATATGAAATAAAAAATTTGAATGTTTTAAAGGGGACATATCATGAAAATCTGACTTTTTCCATGTTTAAGTGCTATAATTGGGTTTGCACTAGAAAATGAAAAACAACAACCCAATAAATTTGTTTTGGTAAACCCTTCTCTGCAAGCATGTCGAAAAATAGGTCATTGAAATTTGGTTCCCCCTTGTGATGTCAGAAGGGGATAATATACCGCATATTTATCTGCACTATCCAACCACAGCACTGCCATTTAGTGCAGATATCAACTCATTTGCATTTAAAAATGACACACCCAAAAATGAAACACTTTTTGCTCACACTTACAAAGTGTCAAAAATTATCTAGATGGTATTTTCGAGCTAGAACTTTACATATGTACATATGTACATCGGGGCGGGGACACCAAAGATTTATTTTACATCTTTAAAAAGTCTTGTGAAATGTCCCCTTTAAGTAATACAAGACAACAAAGCATTAAGGGTAGAAATATGATATTGTATAAGAAAATAAAAGCTTATATAAAGGCTCTAAGAGACTTTGGAGATTAAATTTATGGATGCATGCATGCACGAAATATAAAATAAAATGCATTGTGTTTAAAGGTAACAGCAGATAATTTAATTTTAAATAGTGGATTTGTAAATGTTGCTTTGGCTCCTTCCAAAAGATCCTTCCAAATAATGAATGTAAATGCAAAATCAGAGACATGGTGGTATGACATAAAAAATTATCAGCGTATACAGTGGATAAAAGCACCTTGAACTGTGTTATAAACTAAACTGGAAGTCAGTGACTTAATATTTTCTCTCATCCTTGTGTCTGCCAGTTGCATTCTGAACAAACTGCAGGTGGGGCAGATGGTACTGAAAATTTCCATGAATAGGGAACTGCAGCAGTACAGCAGTCTGAATGACAGTACTTGCCATTTACATTTATTTGTTTACCAGTTTTTATCCAAAACAACAAACAAAAGAGAAGACACAAGAAAATGCAAGCTAATTTAAGCTCCAGCTGTTCACGAAGGCAGGTTCAAGCAACTAAAGTGGCCAAATCATGCATATAAGGAGTAAACTAAGAAAAGTGAAATATTTAATGTTATTCTTTAAAAATAAAAATAAATGTTCAAGGCTGCTGACCTCTGCTTATCCTCTGTTTCTCTCCTGACAGGATGCCTGGAGTATCGATGATACTGATGCTTTCCAGAACAGGGTTGTTTAACTGAGCACACACAAACCTGCACAGAAAAAGAGAAAAACAGAGAGATCAAAAGTCAGACAAGCCAAGTCAGAGACTGTAACAGGTTGGGTGAGATTATCTAAATAAGCCAAACTTAAACCCCCATCTTATTTTCTGCTTTCTTTCTTAGTATGTAGTAATATGGAGAGCTAAAGCAAAAGTGACTTATGATTCATTATTCATTTTGCACATGTGGAGATATTTGGTCATTTTAAATACAAGCATGGTATAATTTTGCTGGCTTCATCTGGTCTGAGGTTAAACTTAATATTATTCTCACACTATATTATGAATTTTGGCAGTACAAAGACTCTGATTGTTTACAGTCTTTCTCTATCAGCCTACGCCACAGCTCAACTGCTCTTTCAAGAGTAATACTCAATGCAACTCTGTCACATGACCCAAACTAATCTAGGGCTGTTTCTCAATTCCATTAGCGGACTCATGGGGACCAGTCTTTCCAGGGAACCTTGAAAGAATGAACTCAAAAGGTTACGATGACGCACCTTTGAATTAAAGACACAAATAATACAATCATGAGACTTGTCCGTTAGATATACCCTAAATGAATATGATCTTATGTTTAACGATCAGAGACAATACATTTCAGGTTTGGCAAAATGATTCTGCTCTTGTCAGATACATGAGAGTTGACCACCCGGCATCCGCTGACCGCCTGGAACTCGCATCTCTGAAAATGTCAGAGCAAATTTTTAAATAGGTGCTATCTTTACTGACTCCAGATTACCCTAAACAACTCAAACTATATTATCAAGTTACACAAAAAGTTATATTTATGCAGTTTTCTGCTTCATTGCAGTTTTTCAGCAAAATACTGTATTCTGGGAAACTTGGCTGTCATTATTCCACACAAGTGAACTTGGTTTTAGAAAAGTACTTGGGCAGCGACTGATGACTTTTTGTAAGTCCACAAGAACACAAGTACAGACAAGAAGAAACGGCCTAGAACTTTCTTAATGATACAAACTCTAGACAAATGGTTACTGTAGCACTATATGATAAAGGCTCGGACATGGGCCTACAAAACATACTTATTATTATTGTTTCTGGCTGTTTAACTATGATCTTCTGTTACTTCCAAAAGGACAACAAACTTGGACTATTAGATTTGGACGAAAGAAAGAAAAGTACAAGCTGAGCTAATATTCCTTAAAGATTAAATTCATGGAAACATGAAGCTCTTGGTAAACACAGAAACTGGGGTCATACACTGTCTTTCAAATACATCCATTGTTCTGCAATATCTAGACTGTCTTAAATGTTGAAATATTGAAAAGTCTAAAACGAGGAAGGAACCAACTTTTATTGCCCGTAACCCATTTTACAATGACCGCAAATAACCCCATGACTAATACAGAGAGTGGAAAAATGGGAAGTATCCTAAACCCAAGACACCACTATTATATTTGTGGTTCTTTGCTTGGGAAAATATTAAATCTAATGAAGCATATGGTGAAGCACTGGTAATCCCAGTCTGTTCCAATCCGCTTGAGTAGACCAAACACATGGCACCATCCAGAAATCTCTTACAGTTATTTTACATCAACTTTGGGTGCTTTCAGTGAGACTGGCATAACACAGATGTACTTTGTGAGCAAAATTTTCAAAAGTTCAAGATCATAGGCTGTGACAGCTGCCCTCAACATGTGCCCATGTATCTTAATGTAAAACACATGCAAACAAAGATACATAACTTTCTAGAAAATGAATAATGATGACTGTACAAGTGTGATGATGTCATAATTTAAACCAAATGGTTTGAAACAAGAGAGTACCAACCCCATACATACTCACAGGCATGAGGTGTGTCTTTAGAGTGCTTTCTGATATGAAAAATACCTTTAGATTTATTTTAGTTTGAAATATTTGTATTTGCCAGTTCACGGTTCTGTTTCATAAACATGAGGCCACCTCCCACACAACTGTAAAGTAACCCGTTTGTGACCGGACATTTATGATTTATAATGAATGAATGAATGAATGAATGAATGAATGAAATACCTATTGAGGAAAGCGTTTCCAAAAGCGTTGAGTTTTCTGAAAGGCTTTTTTGGATCAACGACCAACGCGTTACCAGGTATCACTCCTTCCTGTTCGCCGTGCATTACTGCTATGAAGGAATCCGTCGTCGGTTCAGGGCCTATTCTCATACCGGGGAAATCCTGCTCCATTAAATGCCTAATAAAGGTGGTCTTCCCGGTAGAGTACTGACCCACCAACAGCACCATGGGCTTGTTGTCAAAATCAGCATCTTCTAAAGCCGGTGAATGGAAGTCGTGAAAATGATACGTGTCCTCCAACGGGAAGAGTTTGGTGCGGTAGAGGCGCTTCAGTCCCTCCGACACGTTTTGAAAAAGTTCGGGGTCCTTCTTGCCTTCTTTTTTAGTCCAAGAGAACATGATGGTCGTTACGATCGGCCCTTTTCAGGAAGAAAAGACACGAGAACTCTTCGTTCAGATATTCGCCTCTAACCAGGCGGCGTCCTGTCGAAACTTTGACTGTCCCACCCCTCAACACACACAGTCAGTCACCTCTGTTTCACGAATTCATGCAGCTAGCACTTCCCTCTGGCAAACCACTGAATTGTAACGCAATTCGTTTATCTACGCTTATTGCAAAACTCGCATGACTCTAGTCTTGAAAAAAATTCTAATTTTCTTGTTCGAAACTTCTAGTATCTAGCCCTAGAATGTAGGTTGCATGCGGAACCTTCTTTATACTTCAAAATAAAAGCCTTTATTTAGCTTAAAATGTTTTCATATTGAATTACAAAATAGATTATATGGAGAGTGAGGTATCGTTGTATGAATCAGGTGAAGACAATGCAATCATTGTGTTAAAACAATGCAACGCAATCAAACGTGCGCAGTTTGTGAATACGTGGCTATGATAATAGGCTTGTTTGAGATGAGCAAATTCTGCGCAGAATCGATCACCGGTGATCAGCGCAAGATGCATTCCGGTTAGAAAAGTGTCCGACTTACGTCCGACTTGCTCTGATGTCACGCTGACGTGTACAAAATAACTCTCGCGATGGAGAGGCGGGCTCGTCGGATTCTACAGCCGAGCGCAGTTGCTCTCCACCGACTGCGTTGACGAAAAGCACGATGGGAAAAGACTTGCTGACGACACAGCTTAATGCTCATTTGCCCGGGAATGTCAGCTGATGACTTTTTAATTCTAAAAACTACACTTCCTGTAGTAGTTTTTATATTTATTCAACTTGTTCTTGACTTATGACATTTATATTATTAATAAATTCCTTTAAACTTTTGTATTGGTGTTGTATTATTTGTACTGTGTGCTGTTTATATTTCACACAGAAACGAATTTGGATTACGTCTAGACTTAGATAACATTTACTAAGAAGCCTTTTCCAATAATGAACAGTTCAGCTTTGTTGATTCTCCTTATAAACATCTTAATGTAAATGCATTTGTTGGTTTTTCAGTTGCATCTATTTAATCCGCGATAAAATACGCGAACGCGATCTCTTCCATTGCTGACGTTTGCAGTCAACAACACTGCGAGATTCATGAAGCGTCCGGCTTGCCTCCACTTTTTTTACTCCTCCCCTCACTGCAGCCGGCTACTCTCGCCTATATTTCAGGCGAGGCAAGCTGCATCTCAAACAAGCCTATTGCTTTGAGTGTGACGTAAGGGCTGTTATAACTACGCATGCGTGTTTCATTATTTGTGGCTTAGGTTCTAGTGTGTATATATGTTTTAATGAATTACTTCCTGATTTAATTTCTGAAGATTATTATTTATTTATTTATTCCCAATATTTTTATTTCTAAGTACTTGTATTTTTTGCACTTGTAGTGTCTATGAATGTTTTGTGAATTGTTATTTGTTTTAATAGACTATCCCTTATCCACTGCCTTGCTTTACTTTGAGTTCACTATTTTTTTTATTGTGCTTGATAATGAATCCCCTGTGCCTTTTGTTCAAATAAAAAAATAAATGTTTTAAGGTCTAATGTATTTTACCCATGAGTTTACCTTGAACTTTTTAATATTCCTCAAATTATTATCAATCATTTCCATTTTACAGTTCATTTGTCAGTCATGAAATCAATTAAAAATATTATATAATATCATGTCATGCAATGCAATCCAATGGAGTATAGTAAAATAGAATGGAGTAGATTGTTATAGATTAGAAAAACCTTTATTGTCATTGCACAAAAATGTTATGCTTCTCTTTAGTAGTATTCACAAACAGAGAAAACATTTACAAACAGCTATGGAAAAATACTGCATCATATACACTTTTAAACATTTTGAACTTAAAGAAAACGATATATAATAAATACATTACTTTGTATTATATTTTTATTCATAAATTATATATGGACAAAGGACACTTCTTGTGGACATCACATTTCTCTGAAGCACAGAACTTCCTGTATCCGTCACATGTGACTCTCTGCAGGTAACAGCATCTCCACTGGCACTTTAATAGTTTACCACATGAAGTGGCTGTTACACCCAGTGAGCACCAGCTTTTAACACCTTTTATCTTGTTATGGTTGTTCATGAAATGTTCTGTCTGAAGATAAAAATTAAAATAATTAAAGCACTGAAACTTAAAACACCCTGCTTGTCCATAAAAAAAAATAGTAATTTAATGGATATATAGGGCGTTGTTAAGGATAAAGAAATTATGCATCTATATTGTACATCAAAATGTATTACTACAAATTGTTTACACCTGTTAACATTTTCTTTTTGCATTTTCTTTTTCCCACTCTTTAAGCCCACTCCGTTCATCTCAGAATCCTAAGGACTTTGACATATTGAACTTTACCCACTTCACACCTTGACTGTTTTATTTAATCTTTTTTGCACCTGTCTCAGACCCTTTTTTTATAATATAAAGGTCATTATTAAATGGCTTTGCATAGCCCTAACATACAAAATGTATTGCATAATACTAAAAGTAGGCTAATACTAATAAATAACTTACCTTAAAAATATAACTCACCCGTTTTGCATTCTCATTATTTCCTCTGTATCAAAAGGCAGAAATTTTGGTTGGATGGATAGCATGAGAATTAATTAAACCACACAAATATGACTAAACAAATGGTTAGCAAGACAGAGAAAGAGAGACAAGAGGGTGAGAGAGAGAAAGAGCATGCATGAAGTTCTGTGTCTGTCAGTACAAGAATGCCAGGAGAGTAAGTAGTTGGCAGATTAATGATTACACATACATCCAATAAGTAACAAGATATGAGGCCCATCCCATACTGCACTATTCACCTATGTATGTCATACGATGGAAGTCTTTATCTTAAGAACCTTAAAAATGGACATTGGACCCTGTGTGTCTTATTATTACTTTGCAAATTATGCTTATATTTTTATTAAACAAAAAAAATAATTATTGTAAAATATATATATAATACAGTTTCTCTAAAACAAAAAAATACACATCTCAAAAGGTGCTAATTTCAACATTTTATATATAGTGCAAAACATAAACAGGAACAAATGGTAATAAAGAAGTTAGAAAATAATACTTCTAATAACTCTTAATATTAATACTGACAAAACTGAAAGTAACAATTCATTATTTTTATGATCCATTTGGTCAGTTCCTGACGTTCACAAAAGCGCGTTTTCCAGAATTGTGCAAATTGACCCTCACGGTTTCCCGTCGATGCGTGTGGAAGCGACACAGTGCTGACAACAAATGTAAGTAGCTGTGGAGCGATATAAAATACATATTTAATGATAAAATTGTGTCAGAATATCATACCTAATGTATCGTTATGTTTTTTACATTATAGGCAATTTAATAAGCTCGCTAGACAATAACAAAACCAATTGATTTTGCTATAGGAGCCGACTAGTGTTAGCATGAGCTAGCTAAATTAAATCTTGTATTTACCAAAATACACATACAGCTGCTTTGACACTTGAGTTTAGTTACTTTGATAAGTCTTATTGGAGAAGATCAACTTAACAGTTTTGAAAAGCAAAAACCAACAATGTCAAACATTCTTAAGCACAGATTTTTGTATTATAGTTAAAAGTATTTACAGATGTTTATTACTCCACTATGTACAGTTGACTTATACTAATGTTTGGGAAAAATACCTTTGACTGTAGGACAGTTTTGATTTTCCTTTTAGACATCAAGTCAGCTATAACTTTTATAACGCCTTTTTTTAGCACAATGGCAGACTACACAACATTAGAAAGCCTCCTGGAAATGGGCTTCGACAGAAACAAAGCGTAAGTATTGTGTTGTTTTTCTACAGTGCTGTTGTTTACACGGTTATCTAGTACATCACTTAACCATTAGTTGTTTTGTAGGGAGAAAGCTGTAGCACATACTGGAAACCAAGGCATTGAGAGAGCAATGGACTGGTGAGTCATTGAAGGGTTTGTCCAGATGCAGGGGAAGCATCATGCAGATGGACTTTTAGTTAAGCATGCAAATTTAGAACTAAAAATAAAGGCTTTATTTATTATATGAATTGCAAATAAACTTGACAGCCAAGCATTTTCATTACATGAGAAAAAAAATATTTTGATAATATAACCATGTAAAAATCCCAGATGTCATATTTGGACGTGCTATATGTTTTGTGTGTATACGTGTAACTACACAGGTTAATGGAGCATGAGAATGATCCAGACATAGACGAACCTTACATTCCACCTGCTGGGAACGTTATCGGCTCAACAGAAGAACAAAGCAGCCCACTACAGTCTCCTTCAGGAACCTCCGAACGTATGTTCATATGGAATTATATTTAAAAAAACATCCTAATACTATATCTATATCTCTATAGCTGTTTTGGTTAGGATTCCATGTAGAACATTGAAATGGTCAAATCCGGACATATTTCCCACTGTTTTATTTCAAATGTTGTGATCTCACATGCTACCTTTATTTGTCTCATCCGAAACAAGAACCAGCCACTGAAAATTTAGAAGAAGTGGAAGATTCCAAACATCCTATGACAGAGGAAGAGAGGAAAGAACAAGTAAAAAGGTGTGCTTTGCCCAGATGACCTTAAAATGCACAAACGTTTATGAGAATATGATGTGTGCACTTTTAACATCCCTGTTTCCCACAGATTAGAAGAGTTGATGAGAGTGAGGCAGGAGGAGAGAAGAGAAAGACAGCGTCAGGAGGAGATAGAAAGAGAAAAGCAGAGGAGGAAACAAGGCCAAGAGCTTTTGCATATCAAACAAAAGCTTCAGGAGGATGAGATGAAGAAGATTGCAGAACAGCGCAGGAGGGAGAAATTAGAGGACAAACTTGCCAAGTAAGTCAAGCACTCACGATGTGACTGTATGTGGTGGTGTGCTGCTGTGATTTGTTCTTTTTAAAGGGATAGTTCATCCAAAAATGAAAATTCATAATTTACTCACTCTCATGTTCACAAAGGAAGATATTTGGAGGAATGTTTGTAACCAAACCCCATTCCCTTACATGGTATTCGTTTGTCCTACAATGAAAGTGAATGGGGCTCACATTTTTGCAACAACATGATTTTATGAAAGAATTTTCATTTTTGGGTGGTCTATCCCTTTAAAGCGTGGCTTTTATTTTATGCAATTTTCAGTAATGCTGGATTGCATAATCGTTTAATGAAATTCTTTGAAATGTGATCTTTTTTCAGGCAGCGGGTTAAAGATAAGATCGCTCGTGACAGAGAGGAAAGAGCACAAAAGGTATTACTCATCTCAGTACGTTTATCTAGGCTAGCTATACATGCACCTATCACAAGAATTTAAAACCATCTGGTGTTCGCATCAATTTAGAGATGCTTTATAATAAATAGTTTTACTATTAATACTTCTTATTGCAGGTTTCCCACGGGTCCTTGAAAGTTTGTGAATCTGGGGGGAAAAATTCAAGGCCCTGGGAAGTTTTTTGATATTATACATACATAGATACAGGTCATTGAAAGTGCCTGAATCTATTTAGTGCAAGAGGTTTTCTGGAAAAAAATCTATATTCCCTGTAGTGTAGGATAATATCATAAAAATTCTAGACTTTTTAAGCACACGTGCTAAACTGTTCACTTTACATGGTTAATCTTCTGTATACGAATGTTGATTCATACCAAAATGCTTAATTGTGTTCGACACATGAAAAACATCTTGGGTTACGTATGTAACTCTTGTTTCCTGAGAAGAGAACGAGACGGTGCGTCGCCTGGCCGGGCTTCCTGCTTCCCTGTAACGTCTTTGGCAAGATTTCAGATAGCGATATACTTCCTGGCTCCCGCATCACCCTGTCTTTGTTGTTAAGCCTCACCATTTGGTTAAATTTGATATACACATTCAGACACACTTACCCCTGGAGGCGTCCCCAAAGTGTCACTGCAGTGACGCGGCGCGAGTTCCCTCAAAAGGGAACTGTAACAATGTATCTTAAAAGCTAACACGATGTAACCTTGCTCTCACTTGAAATGTGCCCCCACATTTAGTCCTTGAATTTGAGGGTATTGGACCTGGAAAGTCCTTGAATTTGAAGTTAACTAAGGTGTGGGAACCCTGTTATTGGTCTAAATCAAAAAACTTAAATTTGAAAGAGTGGAGGCATATTTATTAGGGATGGACCCAAAGTAAAAAAAAATATTCAGTCAGAAATAGAAATTTTTTTTGGTCAAATAAGTGAAGACTGATACAATTTTACAGAACTAATACATTTTTTGCTATTTTTCACGCTAATAGTTTGCTGAACATTTGGTGTGTCCCTAATATTTATAGACCAGAATATCATTAAAGCTTGGGCCGGTGAGCAGCCCACGACAATACTACAGCATTGTGCTAAAATATAAACCTGACAGTTAAACCGCACATACCTCTTGCTTCTTTCTTTGCAGTTTGGAGGTGGTTCATCAAGCACGGCTCTGTCATCTCCCCCCTCTGAAGCCCCTTCACAGTCTTCCCCCGAGAGCCAAGGACCCCCTCCAGCGAAGAAAGATTACGATGAATGTCGAATTCAGGTACTGACGATTAATGCTGGTTAATTTGCTAGTAGCACCATAGTTTTCGGACATGTACCAAGGACCTCCACCTCAGCTGAATTACGGACTTTTAAAATGTTAAGAATTGGATTTTCTTAGGTTTGAAGGATTCCAGAAATAAATTGGACATTTCATCATTTCTTTAGGTGCGTCTGCTAGATGGTACTACCTTAAGTGCTGTATTTAAGGCTCAGGAACCTCTGGCTGCTGTGAGAGTCTATGTGGAGATGAACGGGGCACCTGGACAGGATTTTAACCTAATTTCTCCTTACCCCAGACACATATACACAGATCTAGACATGGAAAAACCCCTGCGTGAGCTGGGTAAGAAAACATATATTAGCCTGATATTGACTGGGGCATCTCTGTAAACATAAGTATTAAACAGCAGTATCATCAATATAAATGGCATCTGTGGTAATTATCAGTCATGTGATTTTTTTTACTTTGCAGGTCTGGTGCCTTCTGCTGTCCTTGTTGTTACCAAGAAATGAGATGATGAAACAAATAGAAAAAGTCGTTCTTCCATGCATCCACACAAGATCAAATGGATTTCTGTAACAAGACTATGATTCAATGAACTGCTACAATGGTTTCACTCCACAAAGCGCCAAATATGCATATAATCAAGTTGATCACTAACTAAGTTTTTCGCTCTCAATAAAAGGTTGAGTGAATTTTCATAATGTTAGTGTGAGCTTTTTGATTTGCCACATAAAAAGCTGCTCTGTTACTTTTCAACAACAAAATGTATCACATCAAACTCATTCATCTTTTACGATTTTTTTGTTGCTTTTTTAGGTGTGAAAATGGCGAAAACTGTTGATAAAGAACATTCAATATCAATGAGCCTGTGCTGTACATGTCCTGTTTGATGAAAAACAATCTTTGTCAATGATGGTTATCCTTTATCAAAAGCACTGTGCAGTCACAATAAAGTTACTTTTTAAGGAACTCGCTAAACCTTCCTGTGTGTAAAGCAGTTTTGTGTGAATAAAAACCAAAATTTAGTGAAACAATCTATCCTCAATATAAATATCAAGCTTCTTTACAAAGTTCTTATCATAAATCCACTTAATTTTATTTGAATGAAAAAACATTGACTGCACAAAATAAAGTAAAATTCTTTTAAAACAACATTGTACAAAATGGTCAATGAGAACATATTCACATAAAACATTTAGGGATTCAGTAAATGTCACTCAATTTACATATAAATGCTTAAAAACCAAGCATGAACCAGAATATCCATCTACCAATAAGTCCAGAGGTGGAATGACATACCCTTCCATGATTTCCCTTTAGGAGAAAAACTGATTAAGAGATGATAACAACAAGGCGCGTTTAGCTGGGAGGATAATATTGGTTGTACTGGTTCCAAGGGTTCTGGTAGCTGCCGTATCCCCCATACTGCTGTTGTAGAGAAAGTTCAAACATATTTGCAGTTTTAATTTTGAGATGCCTAATTGTGTCCCGATTATGAAATTATACAAAATATTGATTTCAATTAAAGATTTTTACAGTACCTGGTACCAGCTGCCGTAACTTCCATATGACCCACTCGCGTCTCCGCCCATCATAGGAGGAGGTGGTGTTGTTATTGGCATGTGAGGCATAGTGGGAGGCGCAGTCTGTGGGGGCACTGCCATGGCAGATCCATCATCCATTTTGCTCATCTTCTCTGGATCATCGTTATCGCTTAAAAAAAAAAAAAACACAAAGAAGCAAATTATAAAGACCTAAACTACATCTTACAGATCTCTGGATTTCGGTTATCTAACTCACCCATTCTCTGCTCCCCTCTTTCCATCATGTTCCTTTAGGAGCTTCTGGTGCTCTTCGTACATACTCAATACACTAAAATGAAAGCAAAGAAAATATGTAAGGTTTGCATTTAAACCTATGAAAAGTACAATATGTAATTTCCGTCACTGGGTATTGCTAAACAACAACGATGGCGTAGCTTGATGGTGCTGTCAATGAATGTTGAGTACACATAAGAACAAAACAAAAACAAATAACACCGTGCTAGTGACCTTTGGATATTTCTTAATACGAAACTACTACACATTTTCCACTGAAAGGGACAGTTTTCTCCAAAATAAAACTTCTGTCATCATTTACTCACGCTCATGTTGTTCTACACTTGACTAGTTACTTTCTTCTGTTTAACACAAAATAAGATATTTTGTGGATGGTAGCCACAAAGTGGAATGTACCCATTGACTTCTATAGTAGGAAAAACAAATACTATGGAAGTCAACTGGTAGGTCAATTGTGTGCTTAACATCTATGATCAAATTATCGTTTTAGAACAACAGGAGCGTGAGTAAATTTCATTTTTGTGTGAACTATTCATTTAATGCTGAATTAGAATAAACAAAAAAGCAATGTACAGTTTAATAAACAGGGTTCCCACACCTTAGTTAACTTCAAATTCAAGGACCTTTCAAGGACTTTCCAGATACAATACCCTGAAATTCAAGGACTAAATGTGGGGACACATTTCAAGTGAGAGCAAGATTACATAGTGTTACCTTTTAAGATACATTGTTACAGGTCTCTTTTGAGGGAACTCGCACTGCGTCACAGCGGTGACACTTTGGGGACGCCTCCAGGGGTAAGTGCGTCTGAATGTGTATATCAAATTCAACCAATGGTGAGGCTTAACGACAAAGGCAGGGTGATGCGAGAGCCAGACAGTATAGTGGCAAGTAGTAGGTGTGGCAAGGGAGATGCAGCGTCTCGTTCCCTTCTCAGGGATCAGTTACATACATAACCCAAGACGTTTTCATGCAAAAAAGCATTTTGGTATGAATCAACATTCGCATACAGAAGATATAAGCATTTAAAGCTAACAGTTTAGCACATGTGCTTAAAGTCTAGAATTTTTGTGATATTATCCTACACTACACAGGGAATAATATGGATTTTTCCAGAAAACTTCTTGCTTAGAATAGATTCGAGCCCTTTCAATGACCTGTATCTATGTATGTATATTTTCAAAAACTCAAGGGCCTGTAATTTTCAACCCAGATTCACAAACTTTCAAGGATTTCAAGGACCCGTGGGAACCCTGAATAAATAAAACTTCCAATTTATCATTTGATCACTAACGTCTCCACAATTGTCCATAAGAGCTCTGACCTTTGTACCGAAGTCCCAAAATCCTCTGCAAACTGCAGACCACGTTGAGAGAAACGAATTTTGGTCTTTGGAGAAAGCGGAGCTGCAAGAGCTTTGGCCACACACTGCTGAACCCCTCCTCCATTTGCCCGCAGATCACCCGAAACCTCAAGCTCCAGAAGGTTCTGATAAAGTCTAGAGTTATCCTGAAAATCAAAGATTAACTCATGTACTCAGCTGCATTAATCATTTCTATATCGTGTTCATTTTCTAAAATAAGCTTTGTAAGAAGTGAAATATCAGAAATATAAAACAGTGACTTTGCGTCACCAGTGCTGTACCGGACTGATCTCTATGGCCTCCTGTAGAACTGTGCGGGCCCTCGCTGGGTTCCTACATAGCTTGAGGAGGAACCGGGACAGTTTAATGGAGTAGAAGGCATGAAGTGAGGGATTGTTTTTACTCTGTTCCACAGACTCTTTCAGCAGTGACTCGGCTACATCCAGACGACCTGCTCTCCTCTCCAGACCGACTCTCCTTAAACGCACCACAGACAAACCAGGTAAAACCATCTCCATAGACTCCAGGATACGCTGTGCCTCTGAAACATTACCTATGGATAAAAAAGAAAGCCAAGTAACCATTTCTGTTATTACAATGTCTTTATATATGTATATCAATTTATATGTATCTCACCATGTTTTTCCTCGAATGCAGACCACTGAAGATGGATGCTGTGTTTGTATGGAAGGTGGATTCCACAAGCTCTGCGATACACATTACGAACCTCTTCTACACCATATGGTTCCAGGTAATGCACATACTTGAAAACACAAACAGATTTCAAATTGCAACCAATCTGTTATATAATATGAGATTGTCTTAATATTATTTACAACGGGCTTCTTCTACATTTTTCCAACTTACTTTTTTCCAGAATTCCTCATAGAGCGCACAAGCAATGAGACAGCGCTCAAACAGAACCAGTACTCTCCCATGACTGGCCACATACTCTTTTTTTGAACCTTCACCGCCCTCCACAGACGTCCCTCCAGCATTCATCGCTGCTGATTCAGCCTCTGCCATTTCCCAGTCCAGATAACTGTGCCAAGCCTTTAACTGGGCTTTGTCCAGAGGCTTCACGTGAAAGTAAGGCCTTTTAATCTAAATAAAGTAAAAAAATTAACACTTCATTTTGTTGGTTTTCACAGAAAGTTAGACGTTGATCCGGTTGCACTTACAGCTTCTTCAAAATTCCATCTCTTCCTGACTTCTGCTTCATTGTGTTGGTACAGTTCCTCTCTCCTGGCCAAAATGAGTTCTTGCATCTTCTGCACTGCTTCTTCCTGTAAAAAAAAGTAGAGATAGGATGCTTAAATGATACAAATACAATCTGTGTTCTGTATCGTACACCTCCTTAAATATAAGTATCAAAGCTGACACAAAGTGAGTTTACCGAGTCTTTGTCGTTGTCTGCAGGCTCTTCCTCTCCCGGTGGTCTCTCTTCTTCATCGGCAGCGATATCAGATTTCTCTTTTTTAGTTTGTATCTGGCTCTGTTTATACTCTGCTTTAACCATATCATACTCCTCTGGGGACAGTGTGTCCCGAGGCGGGTTGGAGGTTAAGTGAGTTTTCAGTCTGACAAGAGAAACAGACATTTAAAACAAACATCAGCCTTGGTGATGGTGGAAATGATTTCTATGGACTCTGAAAGCAAAAGAATTTGTGATATTTTGGTGATCTGGATTTGATGTGCTTAACTGCAGGTGTTTACCAATGACAGTTTACCAATTAGGCTTTTGTTGATGCATTCAGCTGCATCTAAATATAAAGGGGGAAAGAGATCACAAAGTATGAGCGAAATGGTAACAAATTCGTACAAATCCATGCGTGTGTGCGGTACGTGGATCGTATGTCTCAAATCTGAGGAGTTGTGCGAAAAAATTGTGTTAACATACTGAATGTAAAGCTCATCTGCATAGCATACTTCTCATAGTGCGTGTTGTAGAGCTGTGTGGGGATCATTAATACTCGGTCATAGACGGCGGTCATGGCCTTCAGGTTTCCCTGTTCCTTCTCCCATTCACCGTACAGATCCCAGAGTCTGTCTGAATGGAAGTCCCAGCCAGCAGATGCAACTGCCTCCTCAAACACACTGAAAACACAGAAATGGAAGCGCATATTACACTTCACAAAATGATCAGGTGTGCACACAAGGTGTGCTTTTAAAGTGGCTTTTAAAATATAGTAAACCTATAGCATTTATAAACATCTCTGTGGTACCAGCGGATGCGATGTGCTGACTCAGGCAGGTTCATGTTGAGAGTTCCCAGCAGCAGATTGATGAAATGTATCCAGAGATCAACACTGAGAGGGATGACCTTCAAACCTCGTTCACACACCTATCACAGCAAGCAACCATTCTTGTCTTATAAAGTTGGAGGTATCAAGAGGTATTGTTCTTTGCATTTGACAAACATCCTCTCTATGCATGCTGGACAATTCTTACCTCCTCAGCTTTTGTGTTGTGACCAGCCCGCCTCTCAATATCTGAATATTTCTTCCAGTAACCATAGCACAGAGGGAACCTCACCAGAAAGCCATTGAGGGCTTGACGGCATGCCCTCAAGTGGCCCTGTAATGAATAATAAAATGTTCAACTGACGAAGTAATGAAATTTGATTTGTATGTCATGTTAATACCTATCCTACAGTCACCTCTTGTTCACAATACTGCAGGAGATCGGTCCAGCTGTTGAAATCCAGAGGGTTCTCGCAGGTCTGCTTCCAAAGTTTCTCAAAATCTGCAGGCAAATCTGCCTCTTCCTCATCTCCGTGTGCCGTGTATGGTGCAGCGTTTTCTCCATCACCGCCAGTTTCGCCAGACTGCTCTACGTCTGGTTTGGTAAATCCTGCAGCCTCAGGCTCATGAAACCCTGCCATTCACACAGATCAGTCTTTGTTTAAATACACATCAGTTTGTAATGGTGCTAGATATATGCATTCAGAATATTAATGATGGTTATGCATCTGTCTTTCTAGGCGTTTTGTTAATGACAGGTGTTACATCCCACACTTGCATTGCATTTTATACAAGTTTATGTAATCTGCAAGTTAATTATAGGATTTAGCATCACGTAACGTGTTGTATGATACACACAGAAACAAACATAAACATTCTTACAGACTCAAAATACAAAAGTTCACCAAAAGATTCAAAGCTAGTTAACTCGCTAGCTGTGTTATGAAGGCGCATTTTTGTAGAAACTAATGTTCTAAAGCATTTCAGAAACAAATATGAAAAAAATATTTAACTATTTGTAGGCCTACAACCTTATATTTTGGTAGGCAACTTTAAAATGGACAAACCTGGAGGATTTTTAAGTTCCTCGGTGTTGCTTAGCTCCTCTGTACCTTCCGCCGCCATTACTTGACATACAACAAATGACGCGCAAAATGTGCGACACCAGCTCGACTGTATGGGGCTGCGCAGATTGATAGGCATATGACACCGAGATCTCGCGAGAGCGATACGACAGCCCTGCTCTCGCGGTACTTTGATGCCACATTAACACTAATTAGTCCGCATTTGATCGAATATTAGGACTGTTCGACTTCACGCGGCGCCGCAAGAACCGACAGCCGGATGACATCAAAGTACCGCGAGAATGATTCAAGGAATCATATTTTGTCTCGCTCTCGCGATACTTTGACGTCATCCAGCTGTCGATTCTTGCGGCGCCGCATGAAGTCGAACAAGCCTATTCAGTCGAAGCAAATAGAAATCACTTGAAGGGGTAGTTTCCCGGACAAGATTTAGATTAATCCAGGACTAGGCCTTAATTATAAAAGTATATCTGACTTTTTACAAACATACCTTACAAAAAAACAAAACTGGTGTGCATCTAGGGACAAAACGGATAGTAGGTGTTTATAAATTAAGGAACATTAAACATGCATTTTAGACTAGGATTAACCCTGTCCAGAAAACGGAAGTGTCTAGATTTATAAAGTGTAGATTTATTCATTTCGTCATGCAGAACTGCTGGTTTTTAAAGATACCACCACAGGCGGCGCTGTTTCAACTGCATTTTAGATGTTATAAATAGAATTTGTTTTATCTTAAACTTCACCATCTCATTAAGTAGTGATCCTAAAAAGTTTTATTGCTACCGTCTTAAGAAATTAATGAACAAATCTAGGAAACCATCCAAACAGGACGATATAAGTAGCAAAAAGGAAACGAAAGCAATCGGGAATGTACAGTTAATCTTTATTACCATCTCATTTTAACACCCATTTATCAAAACTCCAATAGACTATGTATTTAGTCTCTAATTTTCAGAGCTTCCAGGGTCTCAATTAAAAAATTAAACTATAAATGGAAAAAACACAAGTCACATGAAATGGTTGAGCGGGAATGCTGCCCTCATAGATGGAAAAACTTGAAAACATATTACCTTCAATCATTTGGACAAGATTTTACAGAGGATAACAATGATTAACTTCACACATCATCATTGCCATCACAGCATATTAGTCTGGAATTATTATAAGTGCTTGACCGTAACATTCTGTTTGGCTGGCTCAAAACAAAACACTACACTGTTTCCCCCCAAACCCAAAATAAGTGCACTAAGAAACAAAAAATCTAAACATGGAAAAACTATTCCACAAATCCAGTGGTGTATTACCCTGAAAAAAATCCTAACCCAAATATCCTTCACTTTTGCTAATCCATGAGAATCTACAGCTCCTAAACACTCTCCAGTGAGATCCATTTCAATCAATTAAAATGCATAAGTGCATAAAGATTTGTGAAACTGGTGCCCTTATCTTGTGGTTGAAAATGAAGGATCTGTTCAGGACCGATTATCTCGAATAATGATTATCAGTGTGCACTGTGAGCATTTAAATCTCATCTAATCTCAGATTTACACCTTGTATGATGGTTCAGTTAATTTTAACTCTACTTTCACTGGATAAAATGATAAACAAAGCATTTGTCTGGTGATTTTACGACATTTAAAATGGAAATGACATTTACTGTCTGACCCTGCCAGTTTTTTTTTTTTTTTAACAACACACCACTTGTTTGCTTCTGAATTGTCATGTTTCTGTGTGTGTGCTCAATTTGCTTGAGTGTTTATGAATGATACAATTCTCCTTTCTTCTTTTGGGTGTTTTTCTATCTCATCTGGTCCCCAGCTGTGGTGAAGATCCTCCAAGCTACTGCAGCAGAATGGTCCAGTCGGCCCCAGCATTCATGCCAGGTTTACGAAGGGTTAACACCGACATAGAGGTGTCAAACTCAAACTCCACTGGGGTTTCTTTGCCTTGGTGAAACATAGGGAGAAGATCAGTACGGCATCCTTTACTATGTTTAGCATGAAGATGATTTCAAAGACAATATCAGAGACTATTTTCTAATTTCTAATAAAATCAGCATTCCTACACCTTTCAAGAACTTTCCAGGTCCAACACCCTCAAAATCAAGGACTAAATGTGGGGACACATTTCAAGTGAGAGCAAGGTTACATTGTATCTTTAAAGGTAACACAATGTTACAGTTCCCTCTGTAGGGAACTCCTGCTGCGTCACTGCGGTGACACTTTTGGGACGCCTCCAAGGCTAAGTGCGTCTGAATGTGTTTATCAAATTCAACCAATGGTGAGGCTTTACGACAAAGATAGGGTGACGCGGGAGCCAGGAAGTGTATCGTTATCTAAAAATATTGCCAAAGACGGCGTTACAGGGACGCAGGAAGTAAGGCAAGGGAGACGCGGCGTCTCGTTCCCTTCTCAGGGAACAACAGTTACATACGTAACCCGAGATGTTTTCATTTGTCAAACACAACTATGCAAAAAATCATTTTGGTGTGAATCAACATTCGCATACAGAAAATATAAGAATTTAAAGCGAACAGTTTAGCACATGTGCTTAAAAGGTCTAGAATTTTAATGATATTATCCTACACTACACAGGGAATAACATGGATTTTTTCCCAGAAAACTTCTTGCATATAAAGCAATGACCTATATCTATGTATGTATATTTTCAAAAACATCCCAGGGACTTGAATTTTTACAAACTTTCAAGGATTACAAGGACCCATGTAAAATGCTGGTCAAATAAAATGATAATAATAATAATAATCATAATAATAATAATCATAATAATAATAGTAATAATAATCTTACCATTCATTTTAAGAAGAACCTTGCTGGGCTTGCTGGACCCCAGAATGAGAACTTTCTCAATCCATGAAAGAGTTGAAAAGTTACAGTCTGGGCACAGGTTGCTGAGATAAAAAAAAATTAGTCAAAACTATGGTACATTTTCTTTATGTTTTCAAAAGTGAAGAAGTGAATGGACACGGTGGGAAAGTCACCTAGATGTGAGAGCCTTGTTGGCAAAAGTGAGTCTCCGGTGAATCAATTCTTTCTTTTCATTGTAGTTAAAAGTATGACCATCATCAATGTAGAGCTCTCCTTCAGCATATTTCTAAAAGATAAAATTGGCTAGTTAGTTTGTCTGACAAATTGCATTACAGTAAGCACCTCACTTAAGTAGTTAAGACACTGAACTGTCTCTTTACCTGAGGACTAAGTGCCACATACAAGGTGTACGGGTCATTTTCCATACATGCAGATGATCTTCGAACTCTGTTCTTCCTAGGGATGATAGACCCACCACGCTGGAACACTGGAATCTAAATGACACATAAAAATTTCCTCTTAGATTAAAAACAACTTTATGTAACAAATGCTTTGACATCTTAAAAAAGCCTTGTGGAATATCCCCTTTAACATTAGTTAAAGCATTTACTAACCAACTAAATCTCATTGCAATTTGTACACATTTTACAAGGTGGCTAATTTGCATTAATTTGTATGACCACATTTGCATGTTTCTGTACGATTTGCTTCGCTCCTGTGACATTGGGGTTAGGGGTGGGGTTTAATTATTGTTTTTAAAATAATCATGTTTGTCTGTACGATTCACTTCATACGAATTCATAGATTGAATGACAAAGGTTCTTACAGAGCCAAGGGTAACTGGTATGTAGAGATTTTGTGCGCCGTTGTGCTTCTGGAAAGTGTGCACATCATACCAAACCTAAAAATGAAAACAGAAGTAATTGTATATATGTTATTGTATTAAGTCCTGTTCAATGCATGATAACATTCAATGGTACCACAGGGCATGGGAGGTGTTCCAAATATACATTCAAATCTTACTTCTCCAGCTCCAGGCAGGTAGGCTGTGACTCCACGAGCCCCCTCCTCTGTGACTGGGTGAACCAACAAATCTCTCCCTATAAAAAAAAACACAAGCAAGTTTTAAATTCCAATGAAAGGAATGGCATCTAAATTCAAATAAAACCTTGAATAAGCTCTTATCTCTTACCAAGAAGGAACTCATCATCAATTGTGAATGTAGCCGTGTCCATGGGATAATCAACCCACAGAGGTCTAAGACCAGACCGGAAAGAGAAAAAAAACATTAATGTGGAATGAAACAAATAAGTACTAAATAGTCACAATTACATAAAAGAGTGACACAAATCAAAAATTTAATCTGATAAGCGGTATTTTTACTGTTCAAGTGGACCTCACTCACCTCATAACTGGCATTCCAGTTTTGTGCGCATGGTAGAAGAGCTGGTACCAGTATGGCAGCAGGGCATATCGTTGGCGGACTGCCTCCCGGATAAGAGCCATGTTTTCTGGGCCAAAGAGCCAAGGTTCCCTTCGTGGCGTGTCTAGATGGGCATGAGCACGGAAGAACGGCTGATACGCACCTGTCTGGTACCAGCGAACCAGCAGTTCAGTGCTGGGATTCTTAAAAAAGCCACCAACGTCAGCTGTAATGAGACAAACACCACGATTAAGGAAACAAACAGCAATGTTCACAGTCTCTGCCACAGATGCAGTGTTTACAAATTTGGGGGAAATTATAACTTATAATTGTCTATGCATGTTAACCTGGGCTAACTATAAGAAACATAACATTGCAAAAATGGCACACACACGTTTTAAAACAAATAATTAAAACAACTGACCTCCACTAAAAGAGATGCCAACAAGTCCAAGACTGAGACACATGGGAATGGAAATCTTGAGATGGTCCCACTCAGCCGCATTATCACCAGTCCAGACGGCTCCTAAACAAAACACACAAACTCACAGAATGAGACCATGTGTGTCAATGCCTATGTACTATAATTAAGAAGTAAGCTTATGTCATAAGCTTTTCATTTACCATATCTCTGAGAGCCAGCGAAGAAAGCTCTAGTCAGCACAAATGGCCTCTCGACTCCACCAGATCGCTGACTCTGACCCTCGGCAGTCGCCATTTGCTGCAATGGTGCAAAGTAATGTTAAACTTTCATTGGAAGTTTTACATGTTTTTTGATACTCCACTATTATTTAAAATACAGTAAACACTGGATATCTTCATTTAACCCAGGAAGCGTTGCTCACCACATATAATCCATACAAATTGTGTACGTCTCTGTGTTCCCAAGATCCATGGAGAGCATCTTTGTGCATGGTGACCTCTGGGCCATTGAACACTGAAGGCTCATTCATGTCATTCCAAGTATAAAGGTTCTCCATTGAGCCCTAAAACATGTAAACATGATTTTTTATTTTATAGATTACAGATTAGTGTTCTGCAGTTTAATGTACAGATGATATACACGTGCACTGTAGCATTACTGGATTTGTGTTTCATTGACATTGATGAGGAGTCTGATATAGTTTGTGGCATAACTGCTTCTCGACTCTTCCTGTACCTGAAACATTTGTTTGTGTCTCTTTGCTGCAGTAAGATGCTTCGTAATTATTTTTGCAAACTGTTTTTTCAAAGGTTTTCATTTCAAGGACGTGTAGAAGGGAAATGAAAAGGTCACCACATCCTGTCAAGGTGAGATGAAAGACTTCTAGATGTCTAGCATCTGCTAGATTTGCTTAAACAGATCTACACTAAACCACTATACTGACATTATTAAGTTTATTTTTATCATTTAAAGAAAATAATTAAATCTAACATCCTACTAGTCAAGAAGAGTATTTAGGATTTACTATAATTTCAGTGCTCTTTAAAAATGATGGGAACAGAGCTCTTACCTCATACTGATCATAGGAAAACATGCTGGCCCACCAGGCTCGCATCTCCGGCTTTGTAAAATCTGGGTAACCAGAGTTTCCTGTGAGATGGACAAAACAAGTCATGAAAAACTCATTTATACAGTAAATTAACGTAACATTAAGCAATGTTTTACAAACAGTGTTGTACTCCAAATCTAATTTTTATATTTAAAATACCATTTCTCACCTGGCCAGCACCAGCCTTCGTAATTCCCACCATCTTTGCTTTTAGTATAAAAGTCTTTAGAAGTAATCTCATTGTGGATCTTGTAGCCACTATCAACTTTGATGTGAGGATCTACTATTGTCACCATCTATAAACAAAATGTTGGCATGTTTTGTTTGAACAGAAAATCTGTATTAAAGAAAACATCTGCGATACATATATGGAACCATATGTCTGTGAAAGCCCGGCTAAAGTATTTTTTAAAATAAAAATCACCCTACATAATGCAAATAACATTCTGTAAAAATATGACCTTGACATCTTTAATATTGTCTGAGTAAGGTCATGTCAAAGATTGAAATCAATGACAAAAATCAAACTTTGATACTCCTAATCTCAAAATTAGACTAAAGCCCAATCCCATTTCTCTGTCTTATCCCTTACCCCTACCCCATAGTTTTGCACATTCACATAAGACAGAGAAATGGGATTGGGCCTAAGACTTTAGACTGCATTTCACAGACAGTGTCACAAATCTAAAACCAAATATTTTACAAACAATAGTGATTAACCTTCCGTTTTTTGGACAAGAGACCCTGCAGCATGTCTTTAGGCTCAGAGAACTTGTGGGGGTCCCAGGTAAAGTAACGCTTGCCATCGGTATGCTCAATGTCAAGCCATATGAAGTCATAAGGGATGTCATGTTTGTCAAAACCCTGGTCCACTGACTGCACATCCTCCTGGTCATTATAATTCCAGCGGCATTGATGATAGGCCAGACTGGCGAGGGGAGGGAACGACTGGGTGCCTACAGTGTGAAAAACAAAATAATCCTGGTCATTTTTTATGAACCATAAGAACTGTTGTTATCCAAACATATAGACCTGAAAATGTTTTCATAATTTTTTTTAGTGCAGTCACCTGTGAGAGAGGCATATTGTGAGAAGACATCTGCAGGTTTTGGTCCAAGCATGATGAAGACGTCGATAATGCCACTCTCAGAGATCCAGCGAAGGTCAGTCTGTGGCGTCTCGCTGGAGCCTTGGACAAAGTCTAGCATCTTACCAAAAACCGTCTGTAATAAAAAGAGGAAATGCACATAAGTTTGGAGCAGAAGAGGCTGGATTAATACAGAATTTTTAATTCTGTGATGAACTACTCCTACAATTAAAAATGAATACATTGTGTAACATAACTACATTATGTTAAAGGGATAGTTCACCCAAAAATGAAAATATTGTCATTAATGACTCACCCTCATGTCGTTCCAAACTCGTAAGACTTCGGAACACAGTTTAAGATGTTTTATATTTAGTCAGAGAGCTTGTTGACCCTTCATTGAAAATTTATGTACGGTATACTGTCCATGTCCAGAAAGATAATAAAAACATCATCAAAGTAGTTTGTGTGACATCAGTGGGTCAGTTAGAATGTGTTGAAGCATCAAAAATACATTTTTGTCCAAAAATAAAAAAATTACGACTTTATTCTGTATTGTCTTCTCTTCCACGTCTGTTGTGAAGCGCATGCGCGAGACTAAAGTCACGTGACTGCAGTGACGCAGATGACGTGTTATCCTCAGACATGTTTGCAAAGTTTTTTTTCCAAACTTACAGCGTGCGTCTCCCTCAGACTGTAAACGAAGCGCACCAAAAAAAGTGCCCGGGCACACAAAAAACAAACAAACAGCTGAGGCGCACCAGACAACACGTCAGCCGCGTCGTACGTCATCCGCGTCACTGCAGTCACGTGACTTTATTCTCGCGCATGTGCTTCACAACAGACGTGGAAGAGAAGACAATGCTGAAAAGTTGTAATTTTTGTTATTTTTGGACCAAAATGTTTTTCCGATGCTTCAACACATTCTAACTGACCCACTGATGTCACATGGACTACTTTGATGATGTTTTTATTACCTTTCTGGACATGGACAGTATACCGTGCATAGATTTTTAATGAAGGGTCAACAAGCTCTCGGACTAAATTAAAACATCTTAAACTGTGTTTCCAAAGATGAACGGAGGTCTTACAAGTTTGGAACGATATGAGGGTGAGTCATTAATGACATTATTTTCATTTTTGGGTGAACTATCCCTTTAATTATATAAACATATATACAAAGTACTTATATGAGACATACTAAAGACCCTAATGACTTACCTTTCCGGCTGTATTGGAGCTAATGTCTACCCAGGTCTCAGCTGCATTAAGCCAGAAAATGCCCAAAGTTCTCTGTGTGTTATGGGCCAGCATGACAGGCACTGATCCATATAAAGCCATAGGGTTATAGAGCTCATACTGAAACACATCTAGGTTATACAGCCTAAATGGGTCCCCTCCACTAGAAATAAAGAAAACAGTATATTAATGTTTATTTACATCACAGAGAGGGGAGACTTGAAAACATAATGACATAAAAAGTATACTGTAATTTTGCTAAGCAATTGTAAATATGTTTATGTCTTAATAATACATCTTCTTACTCTGTAGTTTTGAGTTTTAGGTTGTCAGCATGTTCGGGAATTCCATACACATGTTCTACACCAGGCAAGGAGAAGTCTAAACTTATGGATGTGGGGCCTAGGAAAAAATTATAACCAACAGAGATAATTATTATTAGATAACATTCATATACAACATCTTTGATACAGTTACAACAGTTATGATGTCATCTACATGTTATTGTGTATAATGTATAGTTGCTAAATTATACATTTTAGCATTAAAATGCTGTAGTTGCACTTATAAGAGCATTGTGTTAGTAGCATAAAGCTCATAGGTTGGATTTCCAGAACATACATACTGCTAAAATCTTAGATACAAGCTTATGAATTCTTAAATACACTGTTAGTCACTTTGCATAAAAGCATCTGCCAAATTCATAAATATGAAATTTGCAGACATTTTCCCAGTCCAAAATATTCATGACTCAACCTACACTACACAGATTTTTGTCCAATCACATGTCCATAGATATAATAACATATGAGACTGCTATTACTATGAGTGCAGCAAAATGCAACACTCAACATGGCCTCTCTGGTGATATAAATGATTGTGACTGATGATTTTCTGGGAGGGACTCTATACAGAGGCACTTAAAGGATTAGTTCATTTTCTTAAAAAAAATCCAGATAATTCACTCGCCACCATGTCATCCAAAATGCTGATGTGTTTCTTTGTTCAGTCGAGAAGAAATTATGTTTTTTGAGGAAAATATTCCAGGATTTTTCAAATTTAATTGGACTTTAATGGACCCCAACACTTAACAGTTTTAATGCAGTTTAAAATTGCCATTTCAAAGGACTCTAAACGATCCCAAATGAGGCATGAGGGTCTTATCTAGCAAAACGATTGTCATTTTTGGCAAGAAAAATAAAAAAATATGCACTTTTAAACCACAACTTCTCATCTATCTTCAGTCCTGTGACGCGCCAGCGCGACCTCACGTAAATGCGTAATGACGTCGAAAGGTCACGAAACGTATATGAAACGCACATTTGCAGACCATTTTAAACAATAAACGACATAAAGACATTAATTAGTATCATTCGACAAAAAACAACATTGGAAAGGTCCTCTTTCTCCACACTTGTAAACACTGGGGCGTAGTTTGCATACGTCATCCGTGACCTCTTGACGTGAAGACGTATTACGTGAGGTCACACGACCAGAGGAAGACGAGAAGTTGTGGTTTAAAGTGCATATTTTTATTATTCTTGCCAAAAATGACAATTGTTTCGCTAAATAAGACCCTTATGCCTCGTTTGAGATAATTTAGAGTCCTTTGAAACTGCAATTTTAAACTGCATTAAAACTGTTAAGTGTTGGGGTCCATTAAAGTCCATTAAAATGAAAAAAATCCTGGTTTGTTTTCCTCAAAAACCATAATTTCTTCTTGACTGAACAAAGAAAGACATCAACATTTTGGATGACATGGTGGTGAGTAAATTATCTGGATTTGAGAAAATGGACTAATCCTTTACTGGGATTGTCAACTTGCGTGCATGTGCAATAGCCAAAAAGACTTCAAATAAAGGTGTTTTAGTGCAATTTGAGCTTGAGAAACTAAATGTATGGTACAGTTCATGTCAGGCATACTTGTTGGTTGGAAATTTGCCGTTTAATTGTGATTTTAGCACACAATTTTAGCCTTTTCTCATTCAAGTACATAAGACTTTAGTCTTGCATGACTGAAATATTATACTAACCATGCATGAGTGGGATTTTTAAGCTGCCTTTAATTTGCATATAAACATACCGTTTGGTTTAGTATCTGTATGGGATTTAAATGTTTCCTCCCACAGACCGTCCTCCTCTTTATCACTCTCTCCCTCCTCCACCTGTTAAAGATGAGACAAAAAATTATAAAATAATTTTACTTCCATCCAGTTTCAGTTCCCAGACATTTGGTTCACTTGTGGTGACTAATGTCACACTTACTGTTAGTAGTTTCACACAGAAACTACTTCATACAGTTGTTAAACCAGATTGGGCACAGTAACCGGATGAGTCAAACCTATCTGAAGACGTGGCATGAGTACATTTGAGACAATAACCTGAGCACACCCACAATTGTACATAAACATACTGACCTTGTCTCCATCCTCTTGCTGTTGAGCTTCATCCACGTTGTCTTTTACTTCTGCACCATCAGGTTGTGTTTGCCTTTGATAACACACCCATATATGAAAAAAGGACAAAAAATAACACTGGTTAAACAGACTTTTATGGTCAAGTGGTTAGCATTTATTTATCTTCTGAGGGAATCATTTCTATTGTCTATCAAGCGCAAGCACCATAAAACTACCACAAAACTTATATGTTGAAAAGTTCCCATCCTCTTTGGTAAATAACCCAGTTTATTTTGCCATCTTATTCACTGCATTTCATGTGTTTTGCCTAATGGCCACCAGTTAAGTGTTACTTCATTGCACAAATTCACAGAGCAGATTCACTGACGATTTCATTTGGTAAAATTAAAATACACTTGGGGCCAGCACAGACAATAAAGGTAAATCCTCACGTGTCCTTGCGCAGCCGCAGGTGCTCAAAGGCCAGCAGGCCACGAGAGTTGAGTGACAACAGCACTTCTGGCCCCTCCATAATGTCCAGCCTGAAGGGCCTTGCACTGACTATCAACCTCTGGCTATCTGCTCCCAGAGACAGCACGACACCGTTGTCATCCTTAGACAACAGTGAGAGACTGGCAGAAAGGAGAGAGATACAAAGAGACAAATAAAAGGACGGTGAGATGAGAAAGAGGTAACCCAGAAAGCAAAATTAATCATGCATGTGTTTGATTGTTCAGTTTTATCATGTGCTCTCAGACACTCACGGCTCTGTAGGAGGCTCTGCTATGAGCACGTCTGGCACCTCAAAGCGAGGCTTCAGAGGTTTCAACTCATTTATTTTCACCCGTGTCATGTTGCCCTGCAGTCTGTAGAGCTCCAACAGCAAATGCACCTGCAAATACCAAGATAGCAGATTGAGCAAAATCCAGGCAGTCGTCAGGAGAGGACAAGAAACAAGGTCCTGGGTACTGCGACAATAATAATGCCTACTTTTTGCACCTGTGGGTGGGAGAATTTTGTCCCATGCTCCATGAATTGATGCCATTAAAGGAGATAACAATAACTGTAATTATTAACTATAATAATTTTAATTATAATAAACATTTTACCAATTACTCTAAAATTAAAAGTGTAGCACCATTCAGTAGTGAATGCTAATACAGTTAAAGTATATTTATTATTGAAGTTACATCATTATATTATCTTTATAGTTATCATTCTTGATAACAAACCGAATTAACAACTTTTTGTTTTCAGAGATCATGAAACAGACCTTGTTGTTTTCATTGATGAGCTGAAGAGTCATTCTGGAGTCACTGAGCTCCAAAGTGTCCAAAAGGGCCCGGTATGGAGACTGGCCCGGTTTGAGCGACCGCTGACGTCTAGAGACATACAAATCTTTTATTTTCTGAGGCCCTTGCAGAATTATTTTACGATGTTCTTACATCAACTAAGACAAATTAATACATACCTATCTTTATTTAATGCGTGCACTTAATCTTTGTACAGGGAGTCATGAATGTGCTAGCATTTAGCCTAGCCCCATTTATTCCTTAGGATCCAAACAGGGATGAATTTAGAAGCCACCAAACACTTCCATGTTCTCCCTATTTAAAGACTGTTACACAAGTGAGTATGGTGGCACAAAACAAAACATGTCATTCTTTAAGGGGATAAAAAACGAGAACTATATTGTATGGCGGAAAAGTTTGCAGCACTTCGACCTCTGGCGATGTAATATTGACGTAAGTGTGAGCGAGAGGAGTTAGGAGTGATGATGTTTCTGTGCGCCGAGGTCAAAGTGTTACAAACTAAGTGCTCTTCCGCCATAAAATATAGTTCAAATTTTTTATCTGCTTAAAATCGCCACGTTTTATTTGGTGCCACCATACTTACTCGTGTAACTATTCATGTAACAGTCTTTAAAAAGAGAAAACATGGAAGTATTTGGTGGCTTCTAAATTCATCCCTGTTTGGATCCTAAGGAATGAATTGCGCTAGGCTAAATGCTAACATATTAACGGCACCCTGTACAAAGATTAAGTGCACGCATTGAATAAAGATAGGTATGTATTAATTCGTCTAAGTAGGGGTAAGAACATAGTAAAATATTGAAAAACTGTGATGTTTTCCTTTAAAGAGGACAGAGAATGAAAAACCATTTTTACCTTGTCTTTGTTGAATAATGGTAGTCTACCCACATTCACAAACATACAAAAAGTGCTAAACATGCTAAACATCTCAGTCTCATAGAAATTCCTGTTTTAGAAATGTCAGCCAGAAAACAGCCCAATCTGAAAAACTGATGCTTATGACATCACAGGCATCTCACTGCATAGATATGTATATAAAGGCTAGATGGCTCGTCCGCGCTGATGGCCAATTGAGTGGAACGTCCGCATTTTGGCGGCCATCTTAGGACAGGGCGCTCGCTCACTCGTAGCATTGAGTTTTAATGATGCAGGTACTTTTAAATGACCATAACTTGCTTAATTTTTTACCGATTTTCAAACGGATTGGTTTGTTATAAACGTCAAAGATGTACCTATGACACTGAATACGTATACTAAAAATAAATAAAAAATTCATGAAACATGTTAAAGCATCCAGAATTATAGCCACGTTAATAACGTTTGTAAAAAACCAAACCGTTTGTAAATCCGTCAAGAATTCAGCAAGTTACGAGCATTTTAGTTGGCGTATGTCACTCACCTTCCGTCCACAGCAGCAGGGAGCAGCACTATGGCAGCACTGACCTAAGATGGCCGCCAAGTGACGACACAGCTGACTCCGCCTTGAGCCATCTAGCCTTTATATACATATCTATGTCTCACTGCCCCTCCACTTTAAAATAATTGGCTACATTATTTGAGTGGCAGCAAAGTCAGCCAATCAGTAATGAGATTGCAAGTTGAGCCAGTAGGGAGAGCCAAATAGGTGCAAAACCACTTGTTTAAAACCCCCCTAATGCTAATAGTTATTATCTGTGATAAATGACAATGTACAAATTGACCATATATCTAACATACTTGCAGAAGGCACTCTGATCACAGGTTTTAAAGTTTCCCCGGTCCACAGCAAAGGCGCTGCTAAAAAGCAGAGACACGCAGACCACAGACAGCAGCCCCATCCTGAAAAAAAAAACAAGAGAGGAAAGTTGAAAATACCTCAGTTACTACTATGGATCATGATAGAGTAATGAATGAGCATGGAGGCGTTTGAAGAAAAACTAACGTTACTCAAGAAAGAGGTGAAACAATGCCATTGTCAGAGCTACATGTACTTCCTCATATAGCCCACACACGACACAATCTGGACTCATCACTCTTTCATGAAAGAGAAATTAAGGAAATGAAGCAAATATGTTGTTTCACTTGAGACTATTTTATTAGCATGTTTGGAATATGCATAAAAATCACATTACTTGAAAATGCATTCGCTAACTCTACACATTATTTGCGATATTTGTTAATCGCTAATCCCTAAAGACAAACTTTTCCACGATGCGGTCGCTCGTTAAGATGTTCAAATGATCGACCATTCAAAACTCCTACTTGTCTAAAGACATTAAGAGTAACACCGAATAACATCATCTGCAAACTCTAGATTTAATCATAAAGCTAGTTTTCAGGATAGCTTAGATACCCTATGAATAAATAGATCGTTTAAATCTACAAAGAGATTATCAACGCATTATGAAATGCAAATGACGCTTAGACAATATTATGTAATATTTTGGATTTAACTACATGCTCAATAAGGTTATATAAAGACACAATAGTCCTAGTTTTAGCATGACTCGTCATCATGCCAGACACGTATGCATCTCCTTTTCATTCAACACCTGCAGATATTTACAACCCAGCTATTACATGAATCGGTCAATGTTTTGACTAAAATTAAGGCATATAAAACTCGTAAAGATAAGATGACGGCCTGAAATGACAGCTTAAATTCTTTGTTTTACCTTTCAATGGAGATAACCGCCATCTTGGACGCAGCGTTAAGCCCTGCCTCCCGGAGGTTGGTTAGTTAGTGTGTTTGCTGAATTACCATTGGGTAACAACGAGTCCCTATGGACCCCCCTTTCCATAGCAACGAATCCAAATCTTACATGTATACTTGTTTGCTCATGTTTGTGTGATGAAAGGGCATTACGTGTTACACATAGAGGCACTATTAGATGCAAATATAAGTTTTTATTTTATTTTGTATTTTAGGTGCTGTATGGGTACCATCAACAACAAGGCTTATCCATTTAGGAGTTTTATATTATATTTAAACTATATTTATTTTATTTCCCATTTTAATTCAGTTAGCACAACTTATGTACTGTTCTTGAGCAGACAGAGGAACAAAGAGACATCAAACATTTCAGACATCTTTACTTTTCCAAAACACAAAGACAAAATGTGAATAGAAATTTCACTGTATGCATAAACATTTTCAGTGCTTAATAAGCAATAAACTATGTACACAAAGTTGGATAGATGATATAAATGTTTATCAATACAAAAAACTGAGGTGAGGTGAAGGTGAAAAGTGAAGTCACAACTACAAAGGTTTCTTCTACATCCATTGTCTACATCTCAACAATCTTATTAAAACGTAGAAATGCACTAAGCACTACTTGTTGAAAAATATTTAAATTCAAAAAAATAATCACGGCCTCCAAAACAGTACTTAAAAAAGTTAAACTTGAAATCTCCAGCACATGTGTCCCAGACGATCAATGTTCTTATGCAAAACGCTGTGAATGGGTGCTATATAGCGTGCAACATCACCGTCCCGCGAAAAGTCCCGAAAGAAAATTCCTTGATCGGCACAAAAGGTGAATTTCTGTGGCATAGGGCTGTTGCCTCGCATGTACTCCCAAACACCCAACAGGAGCAGCCTGACTTCAAATGGTGAGATGTGAGGAAAGACCTCTTGGATGTTGCTCAGTACTGGTGGTAGAAGCTGTCCCTCACCCATACATGATACAAGCAAACAGGACGCCTGAAGATGCCAGGGGGAGTCTGATACTGATGGTTGTCTTGATGCTTCCCAATGAGCCAATAAGGTAGAAAGTAGGCCCCTTAGAACAACAGAGCAGTAACACAGAGCTGGACGTCCAGCTGCGACCACACGGAGAAGGTGGAACAACACAGGGTTTCCTTTGAAGGCACGGCGAATGTGTATGTCTCGCTCGACTGTAGTTTTAGCATGTTCCTCTGGTGGCCATGACAGCTCTCCATTTGCTACGTCTGGGCAGATGTTCTCCACCAATGTTACTGCAATGACCTTTGCAGCTTCTGCATTAATTGGGGGAAGGCCATTACCAGCATCTGCAGCAGAGCCGTTTCTAGCATTGCCTGTAGTGCTTCCTCCACTTGAACTACAACATTTAACGGTTAATGCGAGCAAGGTCTGTACATTATGACTGACTCTGTCTGGATCAGGTTGGAAGGGAGTGCGAGGAGGTTTTAAACCTTTTCCAATAACACCAGAATGAAAGACGGACCAAACGTTACCGGTAAAGTTAACAGAGGTGCCAAATTTGCAGTTGATGTCCAGCAGTGAGATATCTGGGTGGTTAGCTGATTGTGTGGTGTCATCACCTTGACTTTCCTGTAGACCCCCAAACAAATCTCTGTTTCCTTTGAGTAGAGCACCTTCCACCAGTTGTTGCAACACAGCTTTAAGTGCCAAGGGGGAGTAGCCTGCTAGACGTGACAATAGACGCATGGAGTAGGCCACTTCCTCTTCCCCTGGCTGCCTTCCTACTTTAAGGACCTCACCTTGCTTTCGTAGAGAAACAAAAAAGTGTGTCACTGCTGATCGACATATCAGTAGTAAATGAGCAGGAGAACAAGCTCTGGGAAGCTGGCTGCATGACAGAAGACGAGCAGTAGCCCTGGATACCACAGTGTCACCATGAAGAAGCAACTGGCAGAAATCATGAAGGTGGATGGAAACAGCGACTTTGACCTGTGCAGACATAGACGACTGAGCTGAACTTCCCCCCGCAGACCCACCATTTCTATGATCCTCCTCTTGACTCTGTACTGCAGTAGCTAGGTTGTTCAGGAGCTGAGCTAACTCTCTATTGTTAAGGGTCTGGGTGTGGATCTGAGCAACACAGCGAGATACTGTTGAGGGTATCAACCCAGAAAGAGAAGTGGAAAGAGGGGTGTACAGTTGCGAAGCCAGTGCAAGCTCTTCTGGATTTCGTGCTTGGGTAAAGAGCTGACACAAAGCTTCAGTGGCCACGCTCGCACCACCATATACAGATAACAGACACAGAAGCTGATGCAACCAAAGGTGCCTTTTCCTCTCAAGGCGCAAAGTTTCAGCGCACAGTTCCCCTATGTGACCCTGAAGCTCCTCTAGAAATGGAATCACCTGAAGCATTGCTGAACCAGAGGCAGATGAGGAATGTGGGTAAGGTTCGTCACCCTCTGGCCTGTTGTGAACAAGCTTGTGAAGGTGTAGCAGGAGCATTTGGAGTAAACGATCACAGGCTTCTCGAATACTATCATGGGGGGAGGGTGTAGGACCTGATATGATCACAGAAGATGGCGTGGCAGTGTCAGCGAGGAACTTTAGCACCCTCGTTCCACCCGAAGGGCTTTGGCTAATGAGGTGCACTGCTAGACCTAACATGTTCTCAAGCTCCTCCCGGGGCAGAGCCTGAAACTGAGCCTGTAGCTGAACTAGTACAGGTGGTCGAAGAAAATCCACCAGTTCTGCAGAAACGGCACCCAGGAGTGTAGGGGAAAGAGCAGCCAGCTGAAGCAGGAAGGGGACGGTGGCCCTGCGGAGGTGAGGGGAGTTCTCCCACCCACCAGCCCCAGATGAATGTGCAGGTACATTTTGGGGCGGAGGAGACAAACTGTCTTGGAACATCCTGAGGAGCTCTTTCTTGATGCTTTCCGAATGCCTGGAAGTCAAGTGTCCAAGGATACCAACCACTGAGCCTATTTTGGGGACCCGACTGCTCTTGTCGATTGGCTGCTGTTGGCTCATCTTGTCAGCAGAGGCATATCCATGAGCATAAAAGTCTTTGAGCCCACAAGCCAGTACCCTGCTAATGATAGTTCCAGGGAAGGCAGAGCCAATGTGGGCAACGACCCAGTCAAAATGAGGCGAGTGCTGAACAGAGGTGTCCAGCAACGCATCCACACAGGCATCAGGACACCATGCCAACATGGCTGCTAGACACTGAGAGTAGCACTCCATAAGTGAGCGCGTGGCTGCACACGACATCCATAGCTGCAGCAGTTCGTTCAGGCTGGAGGAGTGAGGAGCCGCTCTTCGTCCTGCATGCTTGCTACTAAGTTGACCAAGAAGGTCTACAGCCCACGTGGACACAAGTGGTGCCCAAGCTTTAGGACTAAGTTCGATGAATTCTGACAGGACAGCATGAACTTCTTTAATAACATCCTCTAAATTGGATACGCTGGCATTGCTTCCTCCACTTGTACCGTTGCCTCCGTGTTCACTTTCTGCCTCCAGATCTTGTAGAAAAGCTGCAACATATTCATCATACACGCCCCTTAAGTGCTCTAAGACGGCTCCGCGGCAAGCCGGTACCGTTCGAAGGAGGCGTACTGCACACCGTGCATGATCGCGAACGCTGAGTTTACGTCCCTGCGTCTGGTCAACACCACTGATGAAAGCCTTAATTTCTAAAGCCAGCTCTTGAGGGCTAATGGGGAGGAAAAAATGAAAGTTATTATATGTATAAATTTATTATATGTAATAAATTTTGCAATGACAATAAAAACAAATAAACAACTATATTTTAATAGGATTCCTTTTTGATGTTTCTATAGACATCACTTGTCAGAGACAATAGTGTTACATGCTATAATAAGTCGAAAACTACTTTTCATAACATATTTATAATTGGTGTGTATTTCTATGACCTCATAGTAAATAAAAAACCTACATGGTATATTTATGGAAAACTGCAAGAATATTTAAGTGAACATAAAAAAGTTAAAAGGCAAACAGACCTAAAAGCAAAGTGTGCATATCACAATATGCATACTGCAGTATGAATATAGCAATGGTTTGCAATAACTGAATGGTTTTAATACATCAAAATAATACAGATAGCAGAGAGACTGGCAAGACAAAGTGAATGATGCCTTCTTTATCCAAAAAAGAATGTGAAACACGTATGTTAGTTATATAATTTATAATATGATGTTGTTTTTCTTTTAAATGATATGTGATACATAAGTTATCCCATACCTCAGTTTTTCCCCCAATATCGTGCAGCCCCAGCGATTACAATGAAAAACATTGTCTGACAGTCACTTCAAGACTGGAGTTAAATAGCCCTGATATATAATTTTCCATATTACTACTATAATTATACAACAAATAAAAGTATTTATGTCATGGCAATGTAAAGCTGTAAACAAATGTGATTAAGGAGAGCCAAACTAAGGACAGCAAACCCACACCCAATAAATGACTGTAAGGGACTGTGTATGACATTTGCCATGTAAAATGTACATATATTACTACAGTTAACAAATAGGGAGTAAGTTATCTAGCAAAACCCTACACACCACACATTTTCAATAAATACGTTTCACATTCTCTTGTGACAGTAATGGAAGAACGATATGTGCGTTTTTCCGTAATTAATTACAATTTATAATGCAGACTAATGTAAACTGCAACTTTTCACAGACTTCAGCTGTTTTTTATGTTACTGATCAACTCGTATGATGATTTTGCTCACCTGTAATTGTTTAGAGGAGTGTGGCAGTGAGACGACGTCTGCATGGCTGATAACGCATTCCCCTCAAACATGGCAGACATCGTTCATGTGCTCAGGCTCAATTCTCCATACACAGGATATTATTGACATAAAAAGAACTACTGCAAATATCAAACTGTGAGGTCAGGCCAAGTTTTTACAACTTTTACCTATTTTAATTTTAAGTTTCAATGAACGATAGACCATACAGGCAGCGGAAGCTCACACGCATTCATTCTCTATACGGGGCAGGAGGTTCTAGCCATACACATCGCCCTCTAGAGTTTAGGAGAGTTATATTAGCAACCCTGTGTGAAATATAATATTTTATGATGACTATAAAAATTAACTTTTAGGAGAATATGAGGTCAAATACAAGAGATGCATTAATTGAATCAGGATATAATTCATTGATTATGTCATCATTTACATATTTTGTTGTTCAAAATTGGAGGAAGAAAGGGAACCTGAAAGACTGTACAAGAGGACTGTGCTGGACAGGTAAAGCCTACAAAATGAGTAACATGTATCGAACATTGTGGTGTCAATATAGTAAGTCTTTAAATGTGGTCACAAAACAAATCAGAAATGTAAAAAAGTTCCTTTTTTTGGTCAATTTAAAATGTCGCCTTTGTCGACGATTGTTAACCACCTTAATTTGTATACATCACTAAACCTTTTTTTATTATTTTACTTTGTCATTTATCAATAATGGTTAAACGTTGTGATGAAACAAATCTCTTGATTTGTTATAGAGGTATTATTTTTGGAATATTTAAAAATGTAAGTTCACTGAAAAAACAACTTGTGGACACAAATTAAAATTAATTTAATTTTAAGAAAACTTGATTCAATAGGCTGAATTGGTGTACATAATTAAATTACGTAGACAACAACTTAAAAAAAATTAAGAAAACTTAATTCAATCATGTGCATCCAGAGATTTTTTTCAGTGTTATTTAAAATATTTGATGTTGCCATTATTTATATTTATTATCTTAAGTTGTTTGACGTGATCTATATGTAACATATTGTATTTTTAATATATTTTTTTGTCTTTTATGTCTTTTCATTTTTTATTTTATTTTGTATTATCTAAAGTTGTCTAGGTTGTTACAAATTTACATTTTCTTATTAAAAGCTGTATATTTTATTTGTTCGGATGATGCCATTTGAGAACCTGATATATTGGAGTAAAACGAATTTAATAGTGGTCTATTTAATGACTGCTATAGGCTATGGTTAGAAGTCTTTTAGATGTTCATTGACAGCCCAAATTTAGCCTTGTTTCAACCTAGACCCATATTTACAATCTATTAGGCGTAAATTAGGTCAATTAATAGAGGTCTATTTGATGACTAGTCTTTTTTTATTGTATTTATTTTTTATTAATTTTAATTCTTACTACAAAAAACAAAACAAGAAAAGGAATACATGACATACATTACAAACAAAAACAACACAGGAAAAAAAAAGTGGCAGTTCAAAAAAAAAGCAAATAGAATACTCAGAATACACAATTCAATCTTTAAATATGTAAAAAAAAGAATAATAAAATTTTTTTTTTTAAAAAGAACAGCTGAAGCATAGAATCAGTCTTCATCTAAAATTACCACATGGTCCTTGACATATTGTTTGAAAGGATCCCAAGTTATATTGAATTGGTTAAGCGCACCTTTCATGGAGTACCTAATTTTTTCCAACTTTAAAAACTAGTCTATTCTTGAGCTAGACATCTATTTGATTTTCCCTGACAGCCCAAATTAAGTTTAGACGTCAGGGTTGTTTTAACCCTGACGTGTTAAACACGCAGGTTTTTTGACTATTTTGGGGGCATTGTGTAGTCGGTTACAACATTTTGTTTAAATGGCTGCTAAATTTGTCACAGCGCACATCCCTATAAGAAACAAAACATGAACGAAGCAAAACTAAATGAATACATGTAAAAAAAAGTTACATATGATTGCTACTTTGTGCTAACCAATAAACACTTTTGCAAAAATTTAAAATTTAGCAAGACCCAGCCACTGATCTGGCCTCACCCCCCTGGTGTTTTAAAAACTTAGAAACGCCCCCATACATTTTTCTCTGGTATTTTACAGAAGTATGTGGATGCCCAAATTGACTTCTCTGGTAGTCTAATCTTACTAGCACACATTACTGTATATGATATATATTTTTTAACTACGCACATAAAATAATAAACTATATGCTCAAAGTCTTTAAAAGTACAACACATATTTTTTTGTTTATGATATCATTTAGACAAACATACATACAAATTAAAACCTTACGTCTTTTATTTGTTATATCATTAGTGTCAAAAACAGAAGAGCAGCTTGATAAGTTGTCATGGCGACTATGTTTTACTAACCTAAAAATAATGACAAACCAATAACACACGCAAAAGACGATTATTTTGTATCAAACATTTCTGGGATGAATTGGAATAGAGATTGTGAGCCAGGTCTTCATGTCCAACATCTCTGACTGACCTCTGAACTGCACTAAACTGTACAGAATGAATGAGAACAAAAAATCCCATAGTAAATTTTCTGGCCTGTGAACCCACTGTTTTAAAAATATTCATCTTTGTTTATACATGCACTGGAAATGCACCGGCCTGCCTGGGATGAATAGAAGTAGGCCTACGTGGATGCAAAATAGACTCTGGGCGGGGCACATCAACATTGGAGCTGCTGACTTTTTGTAGGCTAATCTTACTCAAACATACACTACTGTATGATGTTATATATTTTTTCCATTACTGATACTGCTTGGTGCTTGCAATCGTAATACAGTGGAAACAATATTTTTATGTCTGATACTGCACATACCATATGATAACTTTATTAGATTCAAGAGAAATGCCTTTAACGGCATTAACCAATGAGATCGAGGCATTTTGTTATCTGCACATGCACTGATTGGTCAGTCCTCCCTATATATTTCTCTCTATTTCTCCCTTATATTACTACAGAAGTACTTGGATGCCCAAATATACTCTCTCGGAAGGCTAATCTTGCGCAATTACATACTGTAAGTATCTTAAAATTAATTTCATCTATACACTATGAACTTACTATATTGTGAAGTTTATGTAATAATTAATATGCAAAAAGCCTTATAAAGTACAACGCATATTTGATATCATTCAGACAAACATATATATCCTATACAAAAAAGCTTAAGTCTTTTATTATGTATTTCTTTGTTAGTGTCAAAAACAGCAGAGCAGCTAGATAAGTTGTCATGGCATCGACTAAGGTATGTTTTACTAACCTGAAAAGAATGACAAATGACTAACACATGCAAAAGACAATTATTTTGGAGGTAATACTTATTTTATATAAATTGCAATACATTTTGAATAAAAGTGCATTATATATATTGTACAGTTCTCTCATCACTCCATATTTAACATATGGAATAGAAATCTGGGGGAATACTTATAAAGTTAGAACTACTCCAGTTTTTCTACTACAAAAAAAGGTTATCAGAATAATTACACATTCTTCATATAATTCTCCAACGAATTCTACGTGTATTCAGTTAAAAACATTAAAATTCTATGATTTGGTAGATTTGTATACAGCTAAACTTGTATATAAGGCAAGACAACATACTCTCCCTCAGTCCTTGAAAGCTATGTTTAGCTTGAGAGACAGTATTTATGATCTAAGAGGGGCTTATATGTTTAATATACCATATTGTAGAACAAATTTAAGAAGAAACTGTCCATCAAATAAAGGTGTTCAGCTTTGGAATAGCTTCCCGGATGAGTTAAAAAAGGCCAGGTCATTAATACAATTTAAAATACTTTATAAAGGATTGGTATTGAAAAGATATATTGAATAGCGATGATAAAATTAATAGTGAAAATAATAACAATAATAATGATAATGCATGTACTTCTAAATATATACTGAAAATATTTTATTTCGCCATATTAAATAATAAAAATTACTGCTGCTTGTATGGAGTTAAGGGTGGGCTTAATAAGCTTTTGCTTCAGCCTACACCTTTTGGTCAATAAAAGTGTAATGGAATTTTTTATTTTTATTTTTTTGTATTAATATTCTTTTTTTTTCTTTCTTTTTGAATGCTTTTGAATGTGTATATGCATAATTGTATGTATGTACTTATACGTTTTTATGTTTTCATGTGCAAAATGATGCAAATGGAAATTTTTTGTTGACCAAAAAATCTAATAAATAAAAAAAAAATACTTATGGAATTTAAGGGGTAGTTATTGTTACACAGTGTTGTAATTATTATTGCTTGAGGAATATAGGCTATAGCAAAGTATATAGGCAAAAAAGAGAGATAAACAGTAAGTCATAAAATAATCTACACTGCAAAAAATTATTAGTTGACTTTACTTAAAAAAAAAACAATTGGAAACCTGTTGCCTTCAAAATAGCAAATAAACTTACATATGAATGTTTAAGTTTGACTGACAAATGAAAATTATTAAAACAATAAAACAAGTGCTGTGGTCACTAGCTTTTTTGAGTTGAACTAACTTAAGCTTATTAATTTGCAATTACACTGTAAGTTAGAGTAAGCTGACAAAACTTGTTTAGTTAATGTGAAATTGTTCCATTGCATTAAATTTACAATAAAAAAAGAAAATAAAGTACAGAAAGAAATGCTGTGTCATGTTGACTAATATCAATATATACCATTCATTGTTAAAAACTTGTAGCAATTCAAACCAAATAAGAAACTAAGTTTCAATTAGTCCACTTATTGAGGCCTGATTGTTGTTTTTATTGTTTTAACGTTAATAAGGCTATAGGACACCAAAAACTTAATAACCTTAAAAATTATGCGCTGCATACCTCATATAAATTTCAAATATCATTGAAGACAACTAAATGTTCAGTACTAAAACAAATTAATAAATTATGAGCAATAGCTTAAATATTTACAACAAAACAAGCATACAAATGAAATTTGATTGGTCTTACATAGCTACTTTCCAAGTACATAAATTGAATTGAATGTAATCTAAGGTAAAGTAATACTGCAGTATTCACGTGACATATATAGATTAATTACTATTAAAAAAGCAAATCAGTAAAGATCAGTGAGTGATTTTTTTCTTTGTCTTTTGATTTATCTACACTAATACCATAGTTCAAGGTTATTTGGGATGTTGTGGCTTTAAGACATACTGTAATGCATGGATCCAAACATGCCTTTTCAAGACATAACAGATAATGCTTAGTTGGATAATTGAGGCACTTTGAGGTAATTTTGTGAATATTTAGGTGCAAGAAAATCTGAATTTGAGCGCTGTCTGAACCATTTGCACTTATTCACACGCTATCTGGAGCCTTGAGATGTGCCTTTCCATGCACACTCTTCGGATGTGCGCACACACAAAACTACAAACAATGCATCTTTGCTTAAACAGGGCCCTGCTATAAATGTGGGGTCATGAAATGCCTTCTTGTTGGCTGTTCACTACAAAAATGTAACACCTGATATGATTGTCTTGTAGGATGATAAGATCCCAGAACTAGGAGACCTCATTGAAATCTTCAGAGGCGCATACCAGCACTGGGCTATTTATATTGGTGATGGTTTTGTGGTTCACTTTTCGCCACCCAGTAAGTTATTTAAAAAAAAAATGTTGATAACAGTAATAAAAGATACTGCATTACGCTTGCTCAAGTCTAATGGATTACACATTTTTTATATAACGGCTAAGCATTTATACAGCTTACTTCTATTTTATCTTTATATTTATAGTTGAGTGTACTCCGGATGGGTCTTGCACTCAAGGGGGCCTACTGAGTACAGTAGCCCAAGTGAAGATGGAGAAACTCTCTGATGTGGCTGGCAAGGATGAGTATCGTATCAACAACCTTCTGGATGACCAATATGATGTTCAACCTATCAGTATGATGGTACAGAAGGCAAAGACACTTTTGGGAGAGAGATTTACATATAATATGCTCACAAGCAATTGTGAGCACTTTGTCACAGAGATAAGATATGGATACCCAGAGTCTTGCCAGGTACATAAAATGCTATTGTTTGACATTCACAGGTGTGATTGTGTAACCGTATGCAGTGAAATCAAGTCCAAAAACATGCCAATCAGGTTAAATCCCCACTGCGCAAAGTGACGTCAATAAAACGTATTATCTTTTTTGCAAATCTAATTTTGGTCCCTGTGACGCCAGCTGATGTCTTTTTTCCAACGTTTACTGGTCATCCAGTATTGACGTTCACTGGACTTTTCTACATCAAATTTAAAGGCACACAAGGCAAGTCTGAGTATTATTTCTCTACTAGCTCCTCCTAGTGTCTGGGAGTAAATGCGTTCTATATCTAAGACTATACGAGACTGAAGGACACCGGGTCGGATACAGCGAACTTGCAAGTGGGGTATTCTTCCTACAGACGGTAGGGGCGGGCGAGAGAGTCTTCATTCGTCATGTAATGAGTCATTTAACCATATACCGACTTACGAAGATGATTTATTAACATAAAAATGCTGCCTTGTGTCCCTTTAAACTCCCACTGCGCAAAGTTACTTTGAAACAACATCTTTTGCACATTCAGTTTTGGTTCCCTGAAGGTGCAGACTGTGACGCCAGATAACGTCTTTTTCCAACGTCTACTAAATGTCCAGTATTGACGTTTACTGGACCTCTGTTTAAGGGCTTATTGTAGTCCAAATGTCGTCGTTGTGGACGTCTTTTCTACATCAAATTTAAATTAATTTTAGACGTTTTTATACTGCTTCTATCTGTGCATAACTGTAGTCCCATTTTAGAGGGTGGCATACAGTTAATTTTCCTATAGCTTTCTTTGTCACAGCAGCAGATGGAATGCCCACATGTACATGATAACAAGTACCACATTAAACACATTCAGAGACGATGTAGAGACAAACTGTGGTTCAGAGACACTTAAAATAAACCAGTAAATAAGAGGGAAAACAGAAAAAATATATATTTATTGTAATGTCAATTGTCTGCACATGTCTTAGACGTTGTCTTAGTGTTAAAAAAGTTACCTAGTCCGACGTTAAAATGTTGAACTGCATATTGACATCCAATTGAGGTCATGGTTAGATGTCCAAATAGCGGACCTCATTTTAACATCAAGAATTGGTCTTGGACCAAGAGATGCAATATAGACATGATTTGCCTGTCCATCAGACGTCTAATGTTTAGTGAGTCTATACTGAATTGTCCATAGGTGTGTGATTGTATGTATGTGAATGTGAGCCATGCATTGATCTCTGTCAGGGATCCTGTCTACAGCTTGAGACGTTGTGATAGCGTCCAAGCCTCCTGTGAGTACACGCTGGTTTAGAGAATGAGTGAATGAATGGATGGATTTGGTTACATAAGCTCAGTCTGCAGTTTCTGCATTTAGGTTAAATGTGGTAAGCATTTTTGTTAACACAAAGTGAACTGATATCCTGTTTTTGTCTGTATTCACAGGCGAACAATCCTCTTGTGAAGTTGAGTAAGTTTGGGTTGGGAGTCTTGTATTTTTTGTTACGAAATTGATCAGAAGTCAAATAGAAGGGAAAAAATGAGCACTGGGAAATTGAATACCAAATGAGGTCTTGAATTTTTTTGTCAGTAAATGTATTTGATAGAAAAGTTACAGCAGTGACTTAATATGCTTATGGTGGACAATAAGAAATTTTCATAAATGCAAGATTGTATAAGCAAACTAAACTACAAAAAGAATTATGTGTTATACATCTGATCTCAATCTCATGCCTGAAGTGTCACACATGTTGTTTTTCTATAGCTTTGAAGTTTTCTAATTAAATTTAAAGCCATGTTTGTATTGTACCGGTATAATCCAATATATGGCTGGTTGAATATTTGACAAAAATGAATTATAAAACGCACATGTTTTTATCTTAGTGCTAATGTGTAATGTAGTTTATATTTAAATAAAGGGCAAGTTTATTTCTGACATATACTTTCAAGTTTTTATTGTAATTCTGTACTTCCAGGGTGCACATTTGATTACATTTTGCATAGTTTGCATGTGTAATACCATTACTGAAATTCAGCTTAGATTGGAAATTGTTGTTGTTTTTCAGCTCTTGTTTGAAAGATCATTTCTATAAGGGAATAAAGCCGAATGATCATATACCTTGTTTAGTTTGTTTATATTCTTCACATAATAAACTAAAATGCTTTGCGTGTGCGGTTTGTAAGAACACTTGAAGAGTTTGGTTCCAAATGGAGATAACTCGGTTAACTCTCACAATTTTTTTGTCAAAATGTTTGTTATGTTGTTATGTTTTTATTGTGTTTTAGTGTGTTTCTTAGCTGTATTTTTTTAGTTATGAAGGCTTAAATCAAAACAAACCAACTGCAGTTTGATTAAAGGAACAGTATGTATGCCCATCAGTTGAGGGCTGCAACTCCACTTTTTAAATGACAATATCCTGGCCAGACCATAGTTGTCAGTGATATAAGTATTTGAAATGAAAATGATTTTTTAACGTCTTGTGACATATCAGGGCCATTTTATGATTAATTGATAAAAATGTCTTACATACTGTTCCTTTAATATTAATTCTCAGCCAACGGAATGCACAATCAAAAAACGAGATTTTCTTTTTGTTTTGGAAGCAAACTTTTCTCTTTTTCATGGCTATACAATATTGGTTTTGCTATTAAGCCTACGCTTATTATGCTTAACAGCAAACTAGAGCACGAATTGAGCACATATTTCTTCACATTGTTTTTGTTATATCTTGTTGATGTGTGTTTTTGCACTGCAGTAAAAATCAAATGTAGCTAATTTCTTGTTCAAATAAAGATTTCAAAATGTTAAAATCACTGTGTTCTCCGACTTTAAAGGAACAGTATGTAGGATTGAGGCCAAAACTGGTATTGCAATAACAAAACTTGTGGCTAAAACTGGTACTGCAATCACACAACTGGTGTCCAATACACAAAATGGCAACATAAACATCAGTTGAGGGCTGCAACTCCACTTTTTAAATGACAATATCCTGGCCGGACCACTGTTGTCAGTGATATAAGTATTTGAAATGAAAATGATTTCTTAATGTCTAGTGACATATCAGGGCCATTTTATGATTAATTGATATACATTTCTTACACACTGTTCCTTTAAATATCGAGCCTTGCCTTCAAAGTTTTTTCATAAACTGCTAAAACTACAGAAAAGAGAAGCTACACAGATCTTGCTGCGATTCAAAGAAACAATTGAAGCCAGGCACATGGATTTACAATTGCCATTTTGTATTAGATATGTCAAATTAAATAAGTAGTGTATTTGAGTAAATCATATGTTGTGTAAAATATGACTGACTACTCATGAATTAAATATTTAACATTTAGTAATCTGTGTAACAATTAAGTATTTTTAAGGAATTGATTAAAAATATATGCATTATGATAAAACCTGAGTAATTACTAATAAGTTAAATATTATTTTCATTTTGGTCCACATTTTAAATAATTTTTAAGACTTATGTCTGACTTAAGGCCTAAGTAGTTACTAATGGGTTTCAATGATTTTAACTTTAAAATAATGGTCCAAATTATAAGCTATTTATTAAAACCTGAGTAATTACTAATAAGTTACATATTATTTTCACTTTAAAATAATGGTCCACATTTTAAATAATTTTTAAGAATTATGTATTAAGGCCTTAGTAGTTACTAATGGGTTTCATTGATTTTAACTTTAAAATAATTGGTCCAAATTATAAGTAATTTATTAAAAACTGAGTAATTACTAATAAGTTACAATGATTTTCACTTTAAAATAATGGTCCAAATTTGAGTAATTTAAGCAATAAATTAAGCAATAAGGATGTGTCATGGTTCTGCCCTCCTGTCCTTTATTTAATCTAGTCTTGTGGCAGAATCATGACAGACCCTTGTTTTGTGTGAAAGCACTGGCCTTGTTTATTTAGGCCATGTGCTTTCTGTCTCGTCTCCTGACCCCGCCTACTTGTTTCCCCATTTATCATCCCATTATCATTTGATTCATGTCACCTGTTCCCCCCTTGATTTGCTCCCTTATATAATCCTCTTGTATTCCTTGTCCAGTGCTTGTGCATTTGTATCACTACCTGTGAGTAAAGCTGTCAAGTCTTGTCAAGGTCTTTTGTATATTTAGTGTGAAGTAAAGTTTATTGTTAAGTGTATCCAGTTTAGTGTAGTTTGGTATCTTGTCCTGTTTAGTGTTTAGTCCCTCTGTCTATAGTTATCCTGTTTATGTTGTTTTGCCCCCTCGTGGGTTTTGTTTTCTGTTTTATTTTATAATAAAAGTCTTCAGTGTTCATCCCTTGTCTGCTTTTGGGTTCGTCCTACATCACCATCATAACAGGATGTATATATCTAACAGAGTTTGAAAACATGGAAACATTTTGTAAGATAAGTTGGCTATTAAGAGGTGTATTCCTCCTATTGTTGTTTATGGTTAAATAAATACAATAAAAATGTGGAATTCAACTAATATGGTAACATAAAAATTGAATCCTATAGTTACAATATTTAGCCTTTTCTTTGATTAAAGGTAACATGAGTAAGTCAAAGTAATTAAGTAAACATTTTTTTTAGATTGTATTATTTGTAGTTCTCAAACTGGATTCCCCCAGTTTTCAAAAAATGTGTAAAGTACATTATTATAAGTTCTGTGTAATTAAACCTCAGAAGAATAAGGCTATAACCAACATCACTACATTCATTGTATAATTTAATATGTTTTGTTTAATTCATATTATTAGGTTTTCATTTTTTTTGTGGGGGGCACGAAGGGATGCACAGGATCAGACCTTATTTATTGGTATGTAAATGTTGATATGTAGGTATAGTTTTCCAGGAGATATTCAACATTCAGTAGTTAATATTACTTATTTATTAAGTAATATGTAACTAGTTGTTAATTAACCCAAACATTAGTATTGCCTACTGATTGATCGCAGTTTATTTAAGGCCTTTAAACATCACTGAAAACATAGTTATGTATATTATATTGCATTTCTATCAATAGATCCTCCTAAATTTGACAAATTGTACCTTTAAACAACAGTAAAGTTTGCTTTGCCTTCAGAAAAATAACAATAGCGCTTTAAGAGCGTTCACCAATGAGAAAAAGAGATCTGCATGCTGATTGGTCAGTCCGCTTTCTTTAAAGCGCCATCAGCTGATTTTTACCTCTGATGTTATTTTTACTGCAACCAGAGGCGCGTGGATGGTAATCTTACTCAAATAACACCTCTGTGTAAGTATATGATCTTTATTATTTCATCTTGTTTTAACACACGATAAACTTACTAAAGAATGTTCAAAACATACGTGTTTCCTGAATGTGAATTATGTAACGTTAACCCACAAAGCCCGAAACAGCATATGACAGCAGACACGTTTGGTTTACGATAACACTCAACGAAAAGAAACAGGAATTAAACTCTAGCTTTTATGTGTTTGTTATAACACAGTGTCAAAACCAGCAGCAGACTGAGAAGGTTGCCATGGCACCGACTAAGGTAAATGTGTTTTACTGACCTGAAAAGAATGTAAAGAATGACGAATAAAGTTAAGTGACATATAAACAAAGACGATTTGTTTCGTAGTTTCTATTTATAAAATTAAAGGGTTTGTTACTGTTGTAGCTTACTGTGGGTTGCTTAAGGGATGTGGCTTGACCTAACAACTTTCTGAAACATTTTAAGATCGGACTCAACACACTTAAAGAGTGTTTCTTGCATAATGATTTTTATCTGTGATTTTAAACGACTGATCATAGTCATTTCTAGTTGTGCCCAGTCTTTATGATCAAATTACATTCATAATCTGTGCGAAAATCATTAGGTGTGTCCACAGCTTAAGTTCATACATAAATGGAGAGATAAACAGTATAAAACTTTTAATTTTAGAGAACTAAAACTTCACCAAAACAAAGCGAACAGGTCTTTTGTTATCTTTTTATTGTCTTACATAATAGCAGCAACAGTTTCACTTTCTATTTTACAATACTGAATTTACAATTTTTTTTAAAGTATAAAGTTATAACGTATCTATAAGTTATACTATCTTAAAGCCAAAACAAACTTTTTTTCTATTCCTTTACTAAACATAACAAAATATCACTCCTGGTGTAATTGTATTCTAGCATGACCAAAAACCAGAACCAGGAGACCTCATTGAAATCTTCAGAGGCGGATACCAACACTGGGCTATTTATATTGGCAATGGTTTTGTGATTCACCTTGCCCCACCTTGTGAGTTATTTAAAAGTTATGTATAGATATGTAATTATACTAAAATGCACACGGTGTGGTACTTTATCACATTTCTTGTTTTATAGCTGAGCATGCTGATGCTGGGGCTTACAGTATGATGTCAGTACTCTGTGACAAAGCCATAGTGAAGAAGGAGGAACTCTGGACTGTAGTTGGCAATGATGAGTACCGTATCAACAATCTTCTGGATAATAAATATGAACCTCGACCTGTCGGAGAGATCATACGGGAGGCACGGAAGTTTCTGGCAAAGGAACTTCCATATTGTGTGTTTAGAGGGAATTGTGAGCACTTTGTCACAGAGCTAAGATACGGAAAGCCAGAGTCTCGCCAGGTACAGGAGTTTCACTTTCAGATCATTCACAGATGTAATGATGTAATTATAATGCTTTTTAAATGGTTACTTTGAAACTGATTACTGTCCTGTGATTAAAAAAAAAAGATTTACCCTTAAGATTTTGCCAAATAATCATATAGGTTATCACTTAGTGAATTGATATGCATTGATGCACATTTTTGTCCATTCTCACAGGTGCGGCAAGCAGTGAATATAGGTGTTGGAGTTGGTGTCATGGCAATGGTTGGCATTGGAGCTTTGGCTTTTGCTTCAGCAATTCTTGGTTCAAGAGACAAAGAGCAGCAAACAAAACGAATGAAAAAATAAACTGAATTTGGAAGGCTTGACTGTGCTTTCAATGTCAGTAATTTTTTCAATCCATGTATTTTATGGAAAACTTGAATATTAAAAAAATATATATTTCACGAAGTAGAAGTCTTAAAGGTGCAGTGTGTACATTTTAGCGGCATCTAGTGGTGAGGTTGCGAATTGCAACCAATGGCTCAGTTCACTGCTCACCCCTCGCTTTTGAAACGCATAGAGAAGCTACGGTTGCCGCCACCGGACAAACATGTAATCTTCGGAGACAACTTAGTAAAAAAGTTTGTCCGTTAAGGGCTTCTGTAGAAACATGGTGGCACAAAATGGCAACTTTCATGTAAGGGGACCCTCGGGATGTAGATAAAAAACGTCTCATTCTAAGGTAATAAAAACATAACGGTTCATTATGAAAGGTCTTTATACACCCCTGATAATATAGTTTTGTATATTATTTTGCATTTCTGTCAAGAGATCTTTCTAAAAATTGCACACTGCACCTTTTAAGTTTAATGAGCACAAATGGAAATATTTATTATAAAATGTAACTGATTGCCAGAAGGATTGCAAAATTGACATCTTGTTTGGTAACAGGGCAATACTGTATTTTTCACAATTGATAAATCTCTTTCTGAAGGACGTGTTTTATAAATATTTTAATACTGCACATTTCCCTGCTGACTTTATTAATAACTTTGTAAGCTATGCTAATATACTCTAATATGGCTTATTGTGTGTTTTTCATGTAGTTTTATAATCCTTATTAAACTGAAGTACCTTTTGTGATGTGATATACAGAGTCCGAGTATGTTTTTATTTTTTGTGACTATAATTCAAGAGTGCAGCTTAACCACAAACAACTACACTCTAAAACGCTGGGTAATAAAAAAAAGACAAACCCAGCTGTCAACCAGAAAATGTTTACATTTGATCAATGGGTTAAAACAACCCAGCATCGGTTAAATTGCAACCCAACATGTTAAGGGTATACCATTTGACCCAGTGCTGGGTAGTAACCCAGCATTTTGGTGGGGTGTGTTGTCATTTTGTATAAATTTGGAAGGCAGCACAATGTTGGCCTGTATTCCTCAGTTCAATGAAATCTTTGTTACCAATACTCACAATAACAAAGCAGTAGGAAGCACAGGAATTGAGTAACAAAGACTCGATCAGCACAACAAATCACAAAAAACTTTGTCATTTCTGGTTATCATGCAGATCAAGCTGACATTTTTTCATCCCACTGACCTGCACTACAAAAGTTTAATGAAGACATTTTAAGCTTAAACCTTAATATAGTGACTGAGTAAGGTTACTTTGATGCTACTAATCTCAGAATTTGGTTATGATACTTTACCCTGAATTTCACAAACAGGGTCCCGTTTCCAAACTGCATACTTTCAACAGCACAGTATTGTATTACAGCAATCGCGCAACTAACAATCTGTACAGTACATTTCAGAGAAAAGTTTATTGTTCATCTTTTTGAGTTAAAATGAGTCTGTACAATATATGAATATGTACTCTGAAAATATTGCACTAGATCTCAGTCCCATGAACTAAAAAAAACATTGATTTATTTATTTATTTTACAACATAAGCAGTGCCACCATCCAAGATAAAAGGCACAAACCAAAAGTAACAAGGAGATCCAACTGTACTATGTTGTATGGCTAAAGAAAGATCCAAAACACCTTTAATGAGTTACGTAAATCTTCTGTCCCGTGAACCCACTGTTGTGTTCATACATGCACTGGAAATGACACCGGCCCACCTGGGACCCTTATTGCCCCAGCTTTCTTCTGACTGTACTGGAGTTTCTTTGTGTAATCCACTGTTAAAAGTCCTTAAAGTCCACATCGATTCAGTATTAAATGTATAATCGCAATACATATATAGATTATGATTTCATTGTTAAATCTTAAACCCTGCAACTGTCACTGACATCATAAACTATGATGATATTTTACATATTAAAAAAAATCATGATACTGTAAGAAGAGTAAAGGAATATCATAGTTTATGCTTTGCAGATGTGGGAGACGGATTTGCTCTTCATATTGGCCCAATGGTCAGACAGCTTTGAGGTTCCTCCTCTCTGACATCCCGGGAATGTTTCTTTAAAATCTTACACTGAATGAAGTCTCTTCATCTTCAATGAGTTCATGACTGTTCAGAGCTTCTGGCCTGCTACCTTCAATGTTAACCCCTTATAATTCAGTCTAGTTTGCGTGCGCCCAGTTTGAGAGGACCCTTTGCTGCCTTGCGTTCTGCCCGTTTGGCCTCAAGCTCCTTCCTTCTCTCTTCTCGTTTTTTCTTTGCCAATTCTGCCTTACTTAGACCTAAGGGGCAAAGCAACAGAATAAGCATTTTTGTAATATATAAGTTTATTTTAACACAAAATACATTTAGTGCAAAACAGAATCTGGAACACAGATAAAACATTGGTTCTGACCCTGATCATCATCCAATGATTCCCAGTTTTCCTCTGCTCCCCAGTCTCCTGTGGCGTCTGCATCCCAGCCATCAGATTTCTGTGACAGAAACATACAAATCATACATAAACACATGGCTAGATATTTAGTAGTACCTTCCACATAATTTTACCACAGGAATTATCAATCAATTTTTTCTTAAAACCCTTCTTTTTCTTACCACAGTAGCAGCAGTGTTATTTGTCCTTTGTGACACACTGGAAAACAGATCCGATGTTGATGATTTTCCTGCATCCCAGTTGTACTCGCTAGCCAATCGTAACTCTTCCTGTCCAGCGCTTAAACTGGCACCTTTTGGACCACTGCCTGAGACCGAGGAAGTGGGTTTTTGTCGTGGGGTTGGGGAAAAACTCTCGGCCAGACTCTCATTCCCTTCCCAATCGTTACCCCAACCCTCATCGGCAGGTGAACTTTGACTCTGACCATCGGCATCTTTGTCATTGGACCAGCTGTCATCAGCATCCCAGCCTGAGCTCCAATCAGAACTCTGCTTCTTAACCATCTCAGATGACTTCCGACCAACCTATTGAAAGATGAAGAGTATGGTGAAAACTACTTTAATCAGGTAGACAAAGTCAGAAGGCTTATGGTGATCTCCTTCTGTTTACATGCTACACTGCAAATACCCTACATTGTTTTTCTTTTGTGCTGAGGACATGGCCGACCAATCTGAATGCCAATCGTCTGGGTCTGTCCGAAGTTTTTCAGGGTCCTGAGTGCACACAGTATTTGAATATAAGCTACTCTGACACATTATATAAGTCAAGCCCTTAAAAATACTAAGATTGTAGATAATCTGGAAATCTATTAATCACCTCAAGGCTTCCCCAATCCTCATCATCCCACCGATCGACATCAGCCTCTGTTGTCTCCTCATTTGAAGTCTCTGATTGGATGTCTAGTGCACCACGGGCACTGGATGGCTGTGGTTTTAACTCTGGACCTAAAAGAGAGGACAAGCACAAGCCCTTATAGCCTCTTGATATGCATTATGTTTGGCAAGTTAAAATACAGTATCATTCATAAGGAAATGTTTTGAATAATTTATGTTGGCTTTATACCTTTGTTTGCTGTATGTGTGGTTACAGGTCCAGGTGTAGGTTGTGGGGCAGGACTGTTTTCAGCAGGTGCTGCCTCCGAACCAGCCGGAGCATTTCGTATAAGTTTAGAGGTAAGGGACGAAACACCGGTTACGGCCCACCCTGCCCATGTGGCAGCAGACCCCCCTGTCTGTCCTGAAGAAGTCACATCCTTCTCTGCAAAGAAACAGTGGGTTACAGTTTTAATACATACATGTTGAATTTCAAATTAATTTTCCTGACTTATCCATGACCTTCACTGTAATTTAGGATTACAAAACCTTTTACCTATTTCAGCTATTTTAGAGGGGTCTTCTGAAACTGTCTCCAGCTTACTGAGGAAACTTTTGATAGCTTTGAATGCCTAAAAAAAACAGAAGTTGATCAAAAATATAAAAATAATGCACAGTATTTTACATTTATGCATTCGCCAGATGCTTTTATCCAAAAGGACCCCTATTTTATCAGTATTCGAACCCACAATCTTTGATCTGCTTATGGGTGATTCTCGCAAAATTAGACTTATGAGGTGTCAACAAACATTTTGATAAAAAAAGTAAATGCAAAGTAAGAGTATCAAAATAAGAAGCATACAGTTACAAACATCTCTTCATGTACTATTTTGCACATGATTTCAAATGACATCATACAAACCAATTTTGTTGTTTTTTCCACATTTAAGGGGCAAATTTTCATTACCGCAACGTGTCCATGACTGGATTTGGGTTCTTTGACATGGAAATATTTATAATTGAAAAATCTAAAAAATAAAAAGCTTCAGTGCATGTTATACTATAAACATTAACAGTAAAGAAACATGTTGCATTTGGTGATCATTGGTAAATGTAGAGACAATAGTAAGGAATATAAATGTGTCCAAGATCAATTTTCTCATCCTCCGCAACAATTTTTAATTATTGTTTAAGCCCTCAAGGAACTAACATTTTAAAAAAAACAAATTGTTGGAAGGGACATAATTGAATGTGACACTCAAGAGTGCTACCAGGTAAGCAGTTCTTATTTTTTCTCTCCAGATAAAAGTTACAATTTTGTTTGTCATAGTACCTAGACAACTTTTTAGTTCTAATTACCGAAACATGAGTTTGTAAATGCATATATTTAATGTAATATCATGTTGCGGTAATGATAATTTTTGATAATGATAATCTAAAATATGTAAATAATAGATTTATATATTATAGTTATATTAAGTTTAGACCTTAATCTTATGTGCAAAAAAAAAATAATTTGGCTTCAAGGGCTTTTTAAATTTTTTTTGATGCTGGACAACTTCTAAGTCTGGATTTTGTGAGAATCACCCTAATGCAATGCTTTACCAACTGAAAGCACACAAATTTTGCATTTCATTTGCCTACACTATTTTCATATACCTGATCTCTGACATTTTTGTCTGGATCCACGATCAGTGTGCACAATGTGGGCAGAATCCGAGCGGCGCTCTCGGTCACACTATAGTACTGATGAGTGGCAGCGAAGCCGAGCACACCAGCTGCGCGTGAGGCAGGAAACGGGTCTTTAGTTGCACGCGTGAACGCAGATACTAAAACACGCTGCCGCATCTGAAAAACATACGAAAGGGACACAGGACTGTAATTAAGAGAAGCAAAATGTCATGGGTGTAGTAGTGAAGGATTATGTGTTGACAATTACAGTTACCCCGGGATTGAGGTAGGGGGCGATTTTGCCCAGGCAAACTGTGGTGTTGCACCGAATGGGGCCCTGATCATCCCGGGCCTGCAGACGTGCAAAGTGACGCATCAACTCCTGGTTTAAATTGGTCTCGTTCAGTTTAGGGGCCAACAAGAGCATGGACTAGATGGAAAAAGAAAAGATACATAGCATCCATGTTATACATCAAAAATAAAAATAAAATCATTCTCGAAAAAGTTCAGCTAAACTCTAGCATATGCATACCTTTACAGTCTGCTCTCGAATGGCAGGGTTTGTGTCTGTGAAACCGTGTACCACGTGTGGGAAGATCTGGGAGTTTACTGCTGCTTCATTTAAATACTGGATAAATTGCTCCATCTGATATTTATAGAGAAAAGTGTGACGAGCAGTAATTTAGAATTTACAGAAAGTTTAAAAGAATTGAAAAGCTACAAAAAAGCTAAAACAAGGGGAAAAAATTACATTTAACAAAGGCTACTTGTTTATACCTGTTGTAGCAGTCGTATCCTCATAGCTCGGTCAGTAGAGGAAAACATCTTCACTATGACTGGGATGATTTTCTGCTGGTACTCTTCAGCTGACAAATACTTCCCTACCTATCACAAAAACATTACAACTGGATCAGAGGAACAAACTTGATGCTTGTTACACAAGACTCACACTATGCGCGCCGTACCCGAATACTTTTGACCCCTGGTATGCTTGCAAAGGTGGTCTCTGGTACGGTTCACTTTAGTTCGGAGACAGGATGCAATGCTGATCTGAAAGCTTGATGTTAATTATGCAACTGTTTTAATCTTTAGCTGTCCTGCGGGCAGTGGCAATCGCACTTGGGTACGTTTCGGTACAGTATGGTACAATGCAGGTACGCCCTTAAGGTTTAGTGCAGCATATGCAAATCTGGTAAAAAAAAAGTCTGGCACCTTAAATAGAGGTGTGAGAACGACAGCACCAGCATTTCCAAACTCGAAGGCTGTGAGGAGCTGAGGCAGCACTTTGTGCTTGCAAAAATCTTCAGGGAACGAGTCGAGGTTCTCACTCAGGTCCTGGAAGAACTGCTGCTTCTCTGCAGGCTCCTTAATCTACACACACACAAGCAGTTTGGTGACTAATCTGATCAGGTGTGTTGAAATAATATTCAAAGCTGTTTTAAATACCTGTATCTCTTCCAGAAACAGGCAGCTCTCCACAAAGCTGTTGTTCATGAAACCTCCTGGAGATCTGCAGTTCAGTAGGAACCTTGCCGGGTTGGGACGAATCTTTGGGTTTGCCCCGACCAACTCACAGTAATGCGGGACTAACTTTTTTGGAATCTAAACAAGATAGGAATATATATAAAATTGAGAAATGTAGAAAAGAAACATACTTGTTGACTTTTTAAAAGATCAAAAATGATCTGGGACCTTGCCAAGAGATCGTAACGAGGAGGCACGGGCTAAGGATCCATTAAATACTTCCCAAATAAGACAACCGAGACGCCACACATCCCCTGACCTGAGATGACCAAGATACATACACAACAGTGAAACATGAAACAAAACAATTAACATTTTAGGTCATTAAAAAATAATTAGTGATAAATACAACAAATTCTACATTTAATTTACCATTTGTCTCCACCACTGCCAGGGCTCTCAGGAGGGTCATATTTCTCCAGATCGGGGTTGATTACTTTAGGCGGAGGTAAGGAAGTGGAGTCTCCTTGATCAGAGGTCACATGATCCAACCCTCCAAGTTTCCATTCACCGGCACGGTCCACAAAGATGGCCCACATGCCCAGGTTATTATGGAGGAGGTGACAGTCGTTTACCAAGAAGCTTAGGGCTTTCTGATGTGGAGGGATAAAAGCAAAATCTATTATTCGAAAATTATACATGAAAACACACTGTATAGAGCAAGGTTATCCAAACTTTATGTGTACAAGGGCTACTACAATGGATAAAACAATCTGGAAGGCTAATTTATTGTATACAGTGAAGTCTACTCAAAACTTGTTTATTTTACTTGTTGATATGTTTTATCATTGTTAAAAATGTTAACATACAAGAAGCCAAGCCAATATAAAAAAATGTGTAATAAATAAATATTAAAATTACGCTATTAAAAAAATTATGCTTTGGGGGGCAACTCCATGCGGACAACCTGGTGCCCGCAGGCACCCCGTTAGAGACGACTGGTGTAGAGTGATGGCGTATTTGTCAGGAGGTGATACACACAATATTTTTTTTAAACAGATTTAATTTCTGTCCATGTCTTACCACAATCTGGTGAAGGCCCCATGACACCTCTAAGTCGCTAACAACACCTTTCTCCGCCTGGACCTTCAGGTGTGCTGCCAGAGGTGTCACTGGTTCTGTGACAATGTATAAACTTTTCTCTGTCTGATGTCAAACAAATAGAAAAATACTTGTTAAAAACATATAATCAATGTCAAATCACCTGCTAACATAAAATGTAGAAGTGCAATTTATTTTCCAACTCGTCCCAAATTTGCTTGAGATAACATTACTAATGACGTTCTCAGGAACTATACTGACACTATGCCAGAGAGATTTGCAGCTGTAATTGCTGCAAAAGGTAGACATACCAAATATTAAAGTGAAGTGTCCTGTCAACAATTAATACATTTTATACATCCATATAATGGTCATAGTTAGGTTTCATGTGATATCAGGGAGCAATGTAATGCGCATGTGACGACAGAGATGACTGCAGTGTGTAATAAGATTTGCATTTCTCCATCTAACCCTGTAAAAATACTGCTATCTGAATAAGACTATGACCACATTTACATTACCTCAACCTAAATGACCAAGAAAAAATTGGAGCAAAAGAAAAGAAAAACTAATTAGCACACTGGAAAACTTCATACATTTCATTTCATAAATATGACAATACTTGAGACCTTACCTCTAACCCATCTACGTAGGATAAGATGTTAGGATGTCTGAGTGTTTTTGTGCGTTTGAAAGCTGCTTTAGCCAGCTGTGTTTGCTCCTCTGTTCCCTGGGACACCTCATACACGAAGAGCGATACTGATTCACCAGTAGTCTGAAAAAGGCAGTTGTCAAGTTAAGTTACACTTCACCCATATTAAGAGAGAGACTGGTAGTACTGGTAGGAAATTTGAAATTATTTGCAATTATTATTGAAATTATTTGCAACTGATAGCAACTGATTTGTAAATTATAATCACATAGCTGACACCTGTCAGTAATCTTTGTAAATGATAATCAGACACAGTTACAACCCCTGTCAGTAATCTTTGTAAATGATAATCAGATACAGTTATTAAAGCCTGTCTGTAATCTTTGTAAATGATAATCAGACACAGTTACTGACCCCTGTCTGTAATCTTTGTAAATGATAATCAGACAGATACAGTTACTGACACATGTCAGTAATCTTTGTAATTGATAATCAAATACAGTTACTGACCCCTGTCTGTAATCTTTGTAAATGATAATCAGATACAGTTATTAAAGCCTGTCTGTAATCATTTTAAATGATAATCAGATACAGTTACTGACCCCTGTCAGTAATCTTTGTAAATGAATGATAATCAGATACAGTTATTAAAGCCTGTCTGTAATCTTTGCAAATGATAATCAGAAAGATACAGTTACTGACACATGTCAGTAATCTTTGTAATTGATAATCAGATACAGTTACTGACCCCTGTCTGTAATCTTTGTTAATGATAATCAGATACAGTTATTAAAGCCTGTCTGTAATCATTGTAAATGATAATCATACAGATACAGTTACTGACACCTGTCAGTAATCTTTGTAATTGATAATTCAACAGATACAGTTACTGACACATGTCAGTAATCTTTGTAATTGATAATCAGACACAGTTACTGACCCCTGTCTGTAATCTTTGTTAATGATAATCATCAGACAGATACAGTTACTGACCCCTGTCTGTAATCTTTGTAAATAACTGATAATCAGATACAGTTATTAAAGCCTGTAAGTAACCTTTGCAATACATAATCAGACATAGTTACTGACCCCTGTCTGTAATCTTTGTAAATGATAATCATCAGACAGATACAGTTACTGACACATGTCAGTAATCTTTGTAATTGATAATCAGATACAGTTATTAAAGCCTGTCTGTAATCTTTGCAAATGATAATCATCAGACAGATACAGTTACTGACACATGTCAGTAATCTTTGTAATTGATAATCAGATACAGTTATTAAAGCCTGTCTGTAATCATTGTAAATGATAATCAGACAGATAGAGTTACTGACACCTGTCAGTAATCTTTGTAATTGATAATTCAACAGATACAGTTACTGACACATGTCAGTAATCTTTGTAATTGATAATCAGACACAGTTACTGACCCCTGTCTGTAATCTTTGTTAATGATAATCATCAGACAGATACAGTTACTGACCCCTGTCTGTAATCTTTGTAAATAATTGATAATCAGATACAGTTATTAAAGCCTGTAAGTAACCTTTGCAATACATAATCAGACACAGTTACTGACCCCTGTCTGTAATCTTTGTAAATGATAATCATCAGACAGATACAGTTACTGACACATGTCAGTAATCTTTGTAATTGATAATCAGATACAGTTATTAAAGCCTGTCTGTAATCATTGTAAATGATAATCAGATACAGTTACTAACCCCTGTCAGTAATCTTTGTAAATGATAATCAGATACAGTTATTAAAGCCTGTCTGTAATCTTTGTAAATGATAATCAGATACAGTTACTAACCCCTGTCAGTAATCTTTGTAAATGATAATCAGATACAGTTATTAAAGCCTGTCTGTAATCATTGTAAATGATAATCAGATACAGTTACTAACCCCTGTCAGTAATCTTTGTAAATGATAATCAGATACAGTTATTAAAGCCTGTCTGTATCAGACAGATACAGTTACATACTGACACATGTCAGTAATCTTTGTAATTGATCATCAGACACAGTTACTGACCCCTGTCTGTAATCTTTGTAAATAATTTATAATCGGATACAGTTATTAAAGCCTGTCAGTAATCTTTGCAATACATAATCACACACAGTTACTGACCCCTGTCTGTAATCTTTGTAAATGATAATCATCAGACAGATACAGTTACTGACACATGTCAGTAATCTTTGTAATTGATAATCAGATACAGTTATTAAAGCCTGTCAGTAATCTTTGTAATTAATAATCAGACACAGTAACTGAACCTGAATGTTAGTAATCTTTGGAAAATGTAAATGATAATCAGACACAGCGATTGAAGCCTGTCAGTAATCTTTGTAATTGATAATCAAATACAGTTATTGACACTTGTCAGTAATCTTGGTAATTCATAATCGGACACAGTTTTAAATATGGCCTATAAGGACATGGATACAGTAAACACTAACATCCGCAGGCTTTCTCAGCTATTAACCATCTTACGTATAAATACATGATGATGACAACCAACGCAAAATAAAAAGAAACAACTAAACAAACAAATGCCAACGACAGAAATATTTCAGCAGTTCTTAAAGACTGAAGCTATCTGTTGACGTGGCCACATCGATTACGTGGCTGCTTTGGAGAAAACGTGACAAAATTTCCCTGCTTTCGTCAATAAATGGCTTTAAAATCTAAACAGTACGTTCCCCAACGATAACAATACGACTCTAACATGTATGCTCTTCTAAAGAAATCCCAGTTTTTTTCTGATGCCGCTTTAGCTTTCGGTGTACTAGGCGCTGGTGTTGCACAATGCTAAACGAGACGCGGCTAAACTTTAGACCGGGGCGTCAGCGGCCTGCTCCTGTGATATTTCTGTTTTATAATACTATGACAAATGATGTTACCTTGCGTTTCCCCCGACTAAGTGTCCATATGCCTGACTTTTCTTGGTTTTCGGGTAAAATTTCATAGTTGAAGTCTTTGATAGGATCCCGAGCAAAAAAGGACCACATCCTTCTCCCTCAATCCTGCTCACAGTGTTGCTGCAGGAAGGACAGCAAAACGCTAGAGGCCGCAGGTGCTTTTCGGTGTAAGTATGGAGTGGCAGGTTGCACTTTAATGAATTGTTTTTTTCAACCTGTGTAAAACTGTAATATTGAAGGGAAAGTGTAATATGAAATGTCATTATAATCTTATTTCGGAATGGGACATTAATTTTAGAGATCTAACATGTGCATAATTTACGTTACTGGTTGAACAATATTGTGGTGACAGGAGGTAAAAATGCTTCAATAATCTTCCATCACTTATTCACCATTATTTTATTTCAAAGTACCGTGTTCTTTTTCCAAGTAACAAAAAATGTCTAAATAATGACTGGGGTTGTCGGTCTCTGCAATTATTTTGATAACACAGTAAGTAAATGTATTAGCTAAGACAAACAAACAACGAGCATTTATAATTTAACAGCATTCATCTTTGTTCATGTTTTTTTTTATGTCAATACTATTCTTTAAGGTAACTGGTATAAGGTGGTGTTAGTTTATGTCAACTAATGCATAAACTAATGTTAACAAATACAATTGTAAATAATTACTATTATTTTTAATACAAGTGAATAGAGAAGGCTGACAGTTCCCAACATTCTGCTTTTCATGTTAGTCTTGAACAGCTTGTAATAAGAAAATTTACAATTTTGGTCAAAATAACCCTTTTTGTATTTTATCTTTTTTTTGTTTATCATTTTGCTTCGTTTCAAAGTTTTCTACATTAGTTTTAATGCCTCAATTGCAATACGTAGGCAACATATGTGCTGACAAGAAATTCTGTGGCATTAAATCTTCAAGCAAGACAGAATTCTGTTTGTGTTAAAATTTAATGCAATACAAAAAAATCATTACGTTTTAAGACTTCATTGTGATATCAATTCTGTGAAACAATTGAGTACAGTGTAGTCTAAGTTATAATTCCCCACTTAGAACTTAAGTGTACTACATGTTTGGCCAAATAGTAACAGAGCCAGCACTGGAATAAATAACCTTTCTTGGAGATGTTGTGTTACTTACATAAATCTCTCAAGCTCATTTTTATGAGACACAGAGTGCCAAAACTAAGCAGCTGTGTCATTACCTCCTGAAAAATTATGAGTCCATTAAACTAATTGTTTTGACTACACATCTCATGGCAATTCAAGATTAACGGAGTGTTCATGCCTCATGCTGACAGAACTTTGAAACACCAATTTTAACAAGCACCAGATTTTTCATTTTAAGGACATAATACATTACTTTTCTCACTATGTGTACTCTAAAAACAGTACTGAAGCAGTCCCAGGGATAATACCCGTTACATAGGCCCTAATATGCACGGTTTAGGTAAAGATACAGTATGTACCAAATTGGTACCATTAAAGTACTAAAATGCACCCTTTAAGTAGAAAGATATATTTTTAAAATGTGTACCGCCCCAGTGATGGCTTTTGTATCTTCATTTTTGAGTGTGGTATATTCTAGAATGAAACGACTAAGAATGGAATATAAACCAAACAAAAAAACTGACTGGAAATTAAACGATAAACATTCAGCCTACAATTAAAGCAGAACAAAACTTCATAGTATTTAGTGTTTCATACTAAATTACATTGTCAGAATTACAGCAAGATTGACAGTCAATTTACAAAGTTACCACACAAAAGAGAAGGGAGCCTTATAAGCAATAGTTGGTTTCATATATTTTATTGGTTTGCACACACACACACACAAATAAAACAGTGAAGACACTTTGATAACCACCATTGTACACAACTTTTCCTCCTCCCTACCATAACCCCCAAAAATAAACAAATAATATACATATATTTTACACTTGTAAAATTTGGCAAGATTACCTTTTAGAATCTTATTTTTTTCCAGTTTTAGAAGACATGACATCAGTGATCCAAAATATACTGGATGGGGCATTGTTGCTTTATTTCAGTCTGGATTTACTGAAATGGGGTTTTAATCTCCAAACTAGATTTTTACATGCACTGCAAAGACCTTGTGTCACATCCTCACACCGTTGTTACAAACCTGTATAGACCCTTTTACAGCTCACGTGATCAAATAGCCTGCGCGCGCATTCGGGCAACAGAAGTGGTGTTATTCCCCATTGGTTCTAACGTGGTAGCAACTCAGAAAGTTTATTAAAACGGTTTCTCAACATCAAAATGTCCAGTTGTTGCGTTTGGTTGCACTAATATAATATACTAATATACGTATATATGTATCTGGCAACTTTATTTTTGGCCATCTGCTAACGTCTTTTATCCACTCCACTATAGTACACGGATCTGGTAGCTGTAGTGAAAATGATAAAGTCAATTTTTTAAAAATAACTTACTGTTTGTGTTGCTTCACTGTTGATTCTTACGATACTTCCGTTGCCTAAATGCGCGCGCATATGCTGCCACGTCATCATTGTGTACAAACAGTAAAAGGGTCTATAAGCTTTCGTTTTGATGAACAAAGATAGATATTTCGAGGAATATTTGTAACCAAAACTATTATACGCCCCATTCACTTCCATTGTAGGAAAAGTACTATAAAAGTGAATGGGGCCCATGAACGGTTTGGTGACCAATTTTTATTTGGAGAAAAAAAAATTGGAGAGAGGGTGAACTATCCATTTAAATGTTTAAAGGGATAGTTCGGCCAAAAACGATATTAAACCCATGATTTACTCACCCCCAAGCTGTCCGAGTTGCATATGTCCATCGTTTTTCAGACAAACACATTTTCGGATATTTTAGAAAATATTTTAGATCTTTCTGTTCATTAAATGTAATGTCACGGGGTCCAGCAATAGTCCACGACCTTCAAGTCCAAAAAAGTGCGTCCATCCTTCACAAATTAAATCCAAACGGCTCCAGGATGATAAACAAAGGTCTTCTGTGGGTAATCCGTGCGGTGTTGTTGTAGAAATATCCATATTTAAAATGTTATTAACGTTATAAACTACCTTCCGGTAGCGCCGCCATCTTGGAGTGATCCGCATTCAGGATGAGAGCTTACGCAGCGTACAGAGTTTCTCTGCTGCTGCTCTATGCCCCCGCCCTCCGAATTTGTCATACGTCACTAAGAAAAGTGCGTACACTACGCTAATACTCTCTCCTGAGTCTAAGATGGCGGCGCTACCGGAAGGTAGTTTATAACGTTAATAACATTTTAAATATGGATATTTCTACAACAACACCGCACGGATTACCCACAGAAGACCTTTGTTTATCATCCTGGAGCCGTTTGGATTTAATTTGTGAAGGATGGACGCACTTTTTTGGACTTGAAGGTCGTGGACTATTGCTGGACCCCGTGACATTACATTTAATGAACAGAAAGATCTAAAATATTTTCTAAAATATCCGAAAATGTGTTTGTCTGAAAAACGATGGACATATTCAACTCGGACAGCTTGGGGGTGAGTAAATCATGGGTTTAATATCGTTTTTGGCCGAACTATCCCTTTAAAGTGAGTTTGTGAAAGTAACTTTCCTTATTTTTGAACAGCCAACCAGAAGTCACCCACCCGAACAATCATTTATGGCCAACACTAAATACCTTAGTAAAATAAACAGGACATTATAAAAGCAGCTATTGGATTAAAAAAAAATGAAGGATAGCTCTAGAATCTGGTGAGTTGTGAAATAACTTAAATGAGAAATTATTTTTGAACAGCCGACCAGAATTCACCTACCCTAACAATAATTTAGATGGCTAACACAAAAAAACTTAGTAAAATTTGAGCAGAGGTTCTTAAAGCAAAGACACCGCAGGGAATTGAACCCCGTCCCGACAAATCGGGAGTGCCACCACCGGAGTCTTTTGCTTTTTTTCTTATGAGGTTAAAAAGCAAAACCTGAAGAAACAATCAAGATTGTTCCCTCAGGAAAAGAAAAACCCCAAACCTGCTGCTCTACGTTACTCTGGTCTTGAACGGCTTGTCTTCATCGGCCTGAAACTAGAGAAAACTACAAAATTTTCCCATCCCCAGATAACCCATTCAAACAGCCAAAATGCAACTAATAAGAAATTAAATGTCTAATTTTAAAGTGGTTTACGTTAAACCGGACCAGTGAGGTCTTGGAAAAATGCCGCGCTTGTGTTCAGATGGGACACGTTCCTATTTAAAAGCTGAAACAAAGAGAGAACAGTTTAGAGGCCCCCCCACCCCACCATATGACCAAATTAATATTACAAATGTACATTTACCACCAAACAATCCTCCAGGTCTTGAAATTCCACGAATAGGGCGGTACGAAATCACCTTTGCAAATCACCAGTCCTGTAACTAAAAAGCTCCAAGGGTTTTCTGTTCCCCCCCAAAATCTATTCTCATTTTATATCGTTCATTTAAAAGGAATACATGAACTTATCTTAAGCCAATAAGGCTTTGCACCAAATCTTCCAAAGTTCAGAGTACAAATTTTAGCAAGCCTACAGCTGCAATGAAAAAGAGAGAAGTTTACAACCCCCAACCCCCACCCCACCCAAATGCAATGAATTAAATTTCAATTTACAAACAAATGCAAAAACGGGTTACTCAGAATTTGACGCAAGCACATCCATCCACTCCCATGTTACGTCTCAATTTTTAGAAGTAATCGCAACAGCATACCTGAAAAGAGAGAAAGTGTTGCCCCACCCCTTCCCAAAGGATCCAAATTCTACACACTGACATTAATGCCAACATTCGATTAGATTTTACATTTTAGTTGGAAGGTTATGCACATGCATATTTATTATTAAGTAGTGTGACATCTAACCATACAGAAGATCAAGATCAACTATATGTACTTAACTCATAGCAGATAGCAGCAGAGGGATGCTCAATTAGCAGCAAAAAAAGCCTGAGGTTGATCAGAGCGACTGGATTTCCCAGTATTCCATCAGGCGGTTAGGCATCTCCCAGGTGATAAGACAAATTAGCTCCCTAAGTGAAATTGACCTAAGAAAAATGAAGAAATCGGGGGAAAAACAGGAGAGACGCAGAGACAAACAGAAGGATTTCTGTGAAGTGCTTCCGGGGTTGGGACAAAGCTCTTAAGCGCACAGAGAGGGATTCGGGCCGCCATTCATTCAAGTGAAGACATACACCGGGCAACTGCTCTCACAGACAGGCTTGCATTGACGCAGTGGAGGCGGCAGGGGACAGACGAGTGATCTGAAACAGAGCTTCTACACACAAACAATTCCACCACACCGATTGCATACCAACTATGTCTCAAACTAAAGTAGTATAAGATGCAAAGAAACTTAGTGCATGAAAGCATAAGAGTGTTGATTCTGAAGCATTAGTGGTTGATGTTTCATGGAGGACTCTATGATTAAAGGTTGAGACACCTGGTTACTACAGACTCCACAGGATGACGACGATGACATGTACTTTCACCACACAGCGGGTTGATGAGATTTCTGCAGAAAGAGAGAAAGTGCAAAGCCCTTCCCACCCCAAACATCTCTTCCACATTCACACAGCCGAACAACTCTGTTCCAAATAAAGCTGCACAGTTGCGCAGCTTTTTCTAGTCACTCCAAATTTGGGGTCTGAAGCACAGTTGTGCAACAGTTGGATAAGGCGACTATTGCTATACATTTGTAAAGCAAGTATTTAAACCCTGTACAGTTGCGCAGGGTATAGTGACTGGGTATTTAAATATTTATTAAATTATTATAGTACAACCAACTCTCCTGCCTGACGAAGCTTTCGGTCGACCGGGCGATTTCGGGGCATAACCTCGGGTTCTGTGTAGACAGTGTTCTTCCCATGGCTTTGTAAGATTCTGCAAGACCAAAAATGGCAAAAACCAAGAGCCCTACACCCCATCCCAACAAACTAATTTCCAAGTAAAAACATCAGAACTAAGATTTGGGGATTCAAATTGAGGTAGACTTATTAGGCTTTTAACTACAATAATGCATAAAGCATATATGACTTGAAAGATTTTAATTCACGTTTTGCCTTTCTTTCCTTGACCCCGAGCACAGCGGTAGGATTGGATTAATCTGGCTCTCGACCTTGACATGTTGACATCAATCCCTGGCATCCAAGCTCTACATTAAGCGCGTGCCAAGCTTTATATTCAAAACCTGAAAAAGCATAAAGAAATACCCAAGAAAACCCCACACACACCCCAAGAAACAAATGCATACCAAATATTTCAATCTCAACAAGCTATGCATTTATTAACTGAAATGTGTGAACAATAACAATGTACACTTAATACAAATTACACAACTAATTTGTAATGCATGTACTCATTCACCAGCTTACATTTAAAACAGACTTTAAATGAAAAAAGGTTAGGAACAAATGGGCTTGTTTAGTGACCTTACGTGACCAAAAGAGGCTGAAGTTGATTGATGCGAAAGCAAATCTTTACATACAAATGTTAGGATGAAATCTTGAGTTGGAAAGCGTTCGGGGACACGGCACACTGAAAAATGCAAAAGGGAGGGAAAAAGCCTACACACATCCCTTTTCCAAATACAAACAATTAACCAAACAATAAGCGGCTAATACAATTACTGCTGATACACTTAGCCATAAAAATTGTATTTAAACACAATGACAGACAAAAGCAAATGAGTGCCATTTACATGAATACCCATTACTTGCCATTAGAAAACGTTAAAGCGCCCAGGCCTCTATTGAAGTAGCCTTGCTCCATAAATGGGGGAGGGGGGAGCAGATATTGGTTGGACCACCAGCCCTGTTCTTTGAGGGTTTGTTTAAATCTGTAAGAGTCACAATTAAGCATTCCCCCCCAGATCCACAAACCCAAAAGGACAATATCCATACAACCAATATCAAGCCAAACTTGTGCCATGATAAATAAATGTGAAGCTTTTGATCCCATGCTATGTTACCGCAGATGAAATTGCTGGTCTAGTCGCCATGGAAAGTTTGCAACAGACGCTCTTCCACTGGCAGACATACTGGTGGTTCCTTCCCCCATACAGCAATATTCAAGCTTTGCCAACCTTTTAAAAGCCGCTTTCACAAGCTGCAAAGTCTAGGAAAAGATTTGGGTTAACTGCCCACACCCTCCCCAAACCCTTTTGCCCTGTGACAACCCACATTTAATATTGGAAAAAATAAATTCAAGTATGTGTTCACATATCCAAAAGAACGTTTTATACAAATTTAAGATACCTTCCTAAATTCCAAAGCAAAGGGGTTTCCTTGAAGCTTTATAAGAATCTGTTCAGAGGAGTCAACATATCTCTAAAGGGTCCACAAGCGCTTGGAATCCCTTTGGTTTTATCATCTCTAATGTGACGTGGGCCTGTAGGAAAGAAAACTCGAGAAACGAATTGGCCCATCCCCAGCCCCAAGAACCAGACACTATACAATTACATTAAATACTTTAACTAGGCAATGACTGCATTTAGAAAATCAGTATTGTAATAAGGTTTACTTAAACAATAACGCATTTACTTGACATTTTTGACATTAACGCATTTATTTGTAAATTAGGAACAGTTGCTCCTTTATATAGTTAAAAATCATGCACAGACTCGGCAAAATTTTACCGGCAGACATCACAAAGCTTTCTGGCACCAAACGTTGGACTGACGCGGCGGACGTGGCAGTAGAAGTGGTTGTTTCACGTAGGGACGCAGGGGAACGTCAACGCTGAAATACCCTTCACATGTGGATCGCTTCTCAGGACAGACCTAATGGATTTAAAGCGACACGAAGACGACTTCCCACAAGCCAATAGCCAAAACACGATGGGGATATGGTTGAGTAAGGACGGTCATCTCCACAGCACACTAACAGCATTCACCACAGTGGCAATCAGACTTGGCCAACAACAGGGTAGATGATACATCGGAATTTCAAACATTGTCACACACCACGCCTGAAAAGGAAAGAACAGAGCTTCGCGAGCAAATGTGTTCTGAAAATAAAACTAGTGAAATCGTGAACTTAATTGCACAGTATACCTCTACCCATACAAACCAAATGCTTCCTCATGACTTTAGATGACCCCTGACACCCTGCTTGTGAGCCCTCTTTATCTGCTGACTGGACACCCATCTTTGGCATGCTCTGATCTAGACCGACTGAGCGCCCCCTTGTGGTTAAAGTTGTCCTGCTGCTACTCTGCCTTTTGGAACTTGCTCCCCCTCTGGATAACGCCCTTCTTGTCAGCTTGCCTCTGCTCCCTGTTCTGTGCCCTCTGATCCTCCCTGGTTCCCCACTGGTCCTGCACGGCTCTGAATCCCCCGGTTCCCCTCTGGTCCTGCACGGCTCTGAATCCCCGATTCCCCTCTGGTCCTGAATGGCTCTGATCCTCCCTGGTCCTGGCCCTCTGCTGCAGATCTCTTCCATCCGATGATAAATCTAAGAACTAGGTCTTCTAAATAAAACTCAGTCCATTTCCCCTTTCCTCCAAAGATTGCATCTTGGTCTTCCAAAAAAAAAAAAAACTATGCTGCCATCTTGAGATGCTATGTAAAAAAACTCAGTCCATAAAAGATTGCTTAAGCGCATCATTTAAGCACTTGTAGTGTAGATAACATTAACTAAATTTTTTTATTGTAGTTTCAAACGCTGATAGGTTCCTTCAAAACAAAAAAAGTTGACTTCTCTTCATCTATAAGACATTAGCTGACTTCTCAAAGCTTCAAGATGTTGTGATAAGAATCGTAATGGTCCTTTTCATTGATTATTCTTTTGGCTTTCAGAGAATACAATTATCTTGGCTTTTCATCTGAGGCTCTTATTCTGCTTACAAAATTTTAACGCCGTCCATTTTTCTTTTTCCTCCAATCATTTAAATTAGCGGACTTCAAAGCTTCAAGATGTTGTGATAAGAATCGTAATGGTCCTTTTCATTGATTATTCTTTTGGCTTTCAGAGAATAAAATTATCTTGGCTTTTCATCTTAGGCTCTTATTCTGCTTACAAAATTTTAACGACGTCCATTTTTCTTTTTCCTCCAATCATTTAAATTAGCTGACTTCAAAGCTTCAAGATGTTGTGATAAGAATCGTAATGGTCCTTTTCATTGATTATTCTTTTGGCTTTCAGAGAATACAATTATCTTGGCTTTTCATCTTATGCTCTTATTCTGCTTACAAAATTTTAACGCGGTCCATTTTTCTCTATCCTCCAAAGATTGTACCGTATGTTGGTTTTCATCAGTATAGTTAAAAAAAAAAAAAACTGCCATCCTGAGATATAAGAAATCGCTTAGGTGCGTCATTCAGACAATTTTAGTGCGCCAATGTACTGCTGACATCATAACTTATGAAAAGGTTGAAATACTCTAAAATTTTCTCCTATTATCTCACGCTTCATAAAAAAAAAGGATGCGTCACTGATAAAAAAATTAAACGACAAATAAAATAAAAGCCTCCAGGTATTATGATAAGAACTGTAGTCATCCGTTTGTTCCTACGACTTTCAAAAATAAATTGTTTTCTCTTGAATCTTCTATTTTTTTTTTTTAAGCAACATTTCAATCGTAGGCTTCCGTTCTGCGTAAGCCTTTTAGTTAAAAATAAAGTCGTTAAATCTTGCATTGGAAGAGCTCGTGCCGTGCTCTGGCGCCATCTTTGGAACAGAACTTCTTTTTTGCTTTTCATCGTATCCGCCATTTTGTCTAGGCGTACTCGAGACGTCGAGATTAGAAATCAAACGCTTATAACAGCCATTTTGTCAAGTTTCGTCATAAGAACTTCGATTAAATAAACTCATTTTTAGAACTAGCGTAGTTATAACGGAAAACAAATCCATCAGCACTGTGCTTACTAGTCTCTCTCCCTGTCAGTTACTTAAACGGACTAGGAGTACAATATAAAGAACTTTATGCTGTGCGTAGTTAATATACGGTCATTGTCCTAATAAAGAGGAACACTAGTTAGATATAACCGTTATATATATCTAGTGTCAGCTATTTTAAACACGTTTAAAATCTTAATGCGTTATGACAAGAGCAAACGGAAAATAAAATCGTAATGTTCTCAAATACAACTTGGTCGTTAAAAGAAAAAGGCTGCTAAGAACAAGTATAACTAAACGTCGTCATCAAAGAGCAGAAATGGCTAACAAAAGAAAAGAAATCATATCACCAGACCGCCTCAAACGCCTTTGCTGTCCTATGCGCCTCACCCCGTTGTGACGATTGTTGTCGCTGCAGCAGCTTTTATAGACCACAGTGACGCGGTCGTTGTCGGCTTCCTCCGCATGTGATAAAACAGTTCCTAATAAAAACATGGGTTTGGTGGTATGATTAAGAATAAGATAACGCTTTTGTGTAACGAAAGCAAATGTAATCGTTTCGTAATATGATATTTTAAAAATGAAAGCCATAAGTCGGTTAAACGACCTATATGAACAAGGCAACTAGAGTCCAAAACACATATTACATGACAGACAGCAAAGTCCAAAACTTCTAGAGAAATTATGTGAAATGAATAAACAACTTCACAGACTTTATATTTCTTAATGGTACATTTAATGATAAAATCTGTCTAAAACGAAGGATTGTTAACAGCATAGGTTATTTTTCAAAAAACAACAATGACGTCAGAAGCGCAGTGCGGATGAATACAAAGCAGACGCAAAACCCCCACTTTCAATCCGGCCCAAACCGGTTTTTCAGCACGGATCTACTTCTCTTCTTACTGCAGTATGTATCACAGTGCGCATGCGTAAAACGTTCATTTGATTTAAAACATTACTGGATCGAATACAAGAAATACCAGAATGTTCTGGTACATTCCGGTCACAAACTAGTACTGTAGAACGAAACTACGCAGTCATACGTCAAAATACAAATGAAAATTATGATTCATCCCAACCAATCATATATTTTGTCCTACAGCTTCAGTTTGATATATCACTTGCTCTACTTTTCTATGTTTGAATCTTACATATGAACATCTTGAACGAATCAACTAAAACTGATTGTAATAATGGTTAACTGGAGGAAAATAGTTGTTTGGCCACGTTTAAATAGGTGGGTGAGGGGTTAGTGAAACGAGACTTCCAACACGTCCCCTCTCTGGTATTTGTGCTGACTGTTGCCTACGAGAGGGGGATGGGCAAGGCAGAAATACACTGCATTTTAAAAACAGTATAGAGGTTTAATTATAGCCTTAATCTTATAGTTTGTCTTAAGATTCATAACATAACCAGTTTGGTATATCCTGTATGTTGCGTCATGCATCAAGGGCTTGTTTAATCGTTGTTAACACATTTCACACAACGTTTATATAAATTATAAACAAATTCGTTGTTGTATAAGTTTATACACCATGTCGGTTAAATGACAAATAAAAATTCGACGTATTCTGGCCAAAAGACTTAAGACATAATGCAGTGATTCATGATTTTTCTAAGCAGCTGCCCAAAACAAACTGGTCACGTTGTTTGCCCACGCAGTTGCAACTTACGAATCAACGTTGCAGATTCGTCATCACCTATTTACATTTAAAATAATAACATAAATAGCTTAACGTATCACATTATACCCGAACATGGTGTTGTATTAAAATTAGTAGCTTTATTGTAACAAGTTAGAAAAGCGTAGAAAGATCTTATTGATTTTGAAAGTTAGACATTTTTGCGGGCTGCATTTCATCAAGATACCCGCATGATGGAACCAATTTCACATTTATACACCAGTCACGTACCTATTGACGTAACAAAAATGTCTAGTTATACCTCCGCTACAGTATGAATGCATTATAACAGACATTATATACAATTTATTAGTCAATACCTTTACATATCTATACAATCAATGAGTTAATCACACTTGCTTGCTGTATCTGATTTCCCACTTAATCAGTATCATCACCTAAACGGCAGTGTGAATAGAAGTGTGGATCGAGGAGTTAGGTTTGGTTTGAACATTAGGGGGAGGGGGTCAACTAATCAATGCATGTGCCTTGTTTATGGGGGAGGGAGAACATAGCTTCCAGGAAGCTATGACCTGCCCCCTGCTTGTGAATGGGTTTTTATTGTTCTTATCTAAATTGTTCTTAAAGTCAATGTGTGATAAATAGAGATGAGATTTATACAAATTTGACCCAGTCTGTAAAAACCCTGCTTAAGTCATCTTTTTAAGGGATTTAATGTTTTCCACAGAAAATCATCCTACATAAGGAACATTCTATAAAACCTTGATATCTTTAAATTTAATGTCAAATATTGAAATCAATGTGGAATCAATGATTGAGGCTTTACAGAAAGGGTTATACATATTAACCTATTTAAATATTTTACATGAACCATTTTTTTTTGTATTTAAATGAATATTATTATCTGTTTTCTATGTCTGTCTTGAAAGTTTGTAGTTATTTTAGACATTCAGAGTGTAACGAATAAAAGGTAAAAGACACATAATGTATGTTTTATACTGTACATTAACATAATTTATAAAGTTTCTATATTTGTGAAAATAAATAAATTTCTTTCACTGGTGATGTAACTGATACAGGGTGTATTTCATTCACTTCCATGTGAGTGTTACAAATAGATCATGCCATGCAATGTCCTTTCACCAAAGCCTGGTCGATTCTGTTCAAACTGTTTCCTCTCATTTCATTCTGTTCTATGTAGACTAATTACATCAGCATCAGATAGATATTGGGTGATGGAATGCCCTAGCAACATTAGACTTGCTTCACTTCTGCTCTTCAACCCTGCCAAGAAACATCTGGTGGTTTAGAAAGATGAACCTTTGAACATATTTTATTATAAATAATTATTTTATTTTAATGAAATTACAGACTTAAATCTAAATCAGCTAAAAGACTTGAGACATTATTTCAAGTTATTATAGGAAATATTAACATAAATAGAAAGACTTTGGATTTTACTTTAATGTAACATGGAAAGATTTTTTACACCAGTGCTTGCTTCTTCTGAGGATGAGGTCAAAATTCATAAACAACACCAACCCGTATCTCATCGGCATGCTCACAACTACCTTTACCACCATGGATCAAACAGGTATGTGTGTGATCACTTATGTGCTGACATATTAAAGTGTAATGTGTGTGTGTTATTTTTAACATTAATTTTTTAAATATTTCTGTCATTTCTGATATGTCATGGCCTAACTAATATGTTTATTATTGCGCATTTTTTTCAGACATTTAACTAATAAAAATGTCATTTACAACTTAAAACTCCTAATCCAGTAATATCTAGGCTTAAGTCTCATATGACATAAAAAGCATCAAAGTTTGATTTAAGTCACTGATTAATTTCAATCTTTGACATGACCTTACTCAGTCAATATTAAAGATATCAAGGTTATATTTTCACAAAATATTATTTATGTAAGATGATTTTATGTAGAAAACAATAAATCACCAAAAATGAATTCCGCTGTGTTTTCACAGACTAGGTCACAAATGAGAAAATGGCAAATAGATATTACATAAATTTCATTCCAGTATTGCTTACATAAATCCTCTTACATCAGTCACAGCTCTTCAAGCAGTCATGAGAAACATGGTGACCATCACCATGACAACCAGCATCATCCTGATCATCACAGATACAGCAAAGTGGCCGAAGACCATCTCGGCTTCACTAAAACATCTTCTTCCAGCCTGTCTTCCTCCTCTTCCCCTACTTCATCTGCCTCCTGGACGTCCGAGCCCAGTGTAGATGACGAAACGTATCTCATGTACAATAAACGCCAACATTCCCTGTCCTGCTCCAACATCTCCGAGGTTCAACAGAAAATTCGTGAGGATTTTGCTTTTGATGACAGAGATCCATTACATTCTCAAAATCAGCAGCAGCGGCACAGTCTAGCAAACTCTGACCAACTCATCCCTAGTTCTCAACATGGACACAGGGCACCAAAACTCTACCGGGATCACAGCAAAAGTGAAGAAGGCATCCAGCAAAATAAGCGCAGAGAGTCTCATTCAATGGAGCATGAAACCCTGTACAAGACCGCAAGCCTTGCTTTTGATGGCAATGTTGAAAACACTCAAGGAGGCATAGGGGCACCTAAAAAGGCTGTATCATCTATTCAGCTGCCCAGCAAAAGTATTCTTAAAAACAAGGATGAACACCAGAATAAAAGTCCTGTCAGGAAGTCTAAGTCTATGGAAGTGCTCTCCACCACAGTGCATGTTACACAGACATCCCAGCAGAGCTCCACTGCAAAAGCAAAAAATAATGAAGTAAAAGGGAAGATTCAGTTCTCTGCGTTTTTGGATGAGATCACCAGACAGGTTATCAGTCCCTCCACACTTAGCTCTCTTGGTGTAACTGCACCAACCCCTCCAAAATCTCTCAAAGAAGAACCTAAGCAGTGTGCAGACAAGTTGAAGCGCAAGAGCTCTGCCACATTACCAAAACAGCACCCCGTCAGAGCTGAGAGACCCGATTTAGGAAAGACTGCTGTCGATTCCAGCACAGGTCCTCGATTACATAAAAAAACTCATTTGGGCAAACAGCACCAGAACTTTACAGGTCCTCCGACCCCACCACCCCGGCACCTGTCAAAAGCTGAAAGACGTGCCACCTCAGATAAACAGCATTATAGGCAATATTCTCAGCTGCTCACTGATGGTACCAGCACCAGCCCGGAGCCGAACCGAATCCAACTCTTAAAACACAAACAACGGCATCAAAGTAGTCAAGGCCCAGCACGGCATCTCCATAGTAAGCAGGAGCACAAGGACTCATCTGTTCCTCTTCTTCGATCCCCAGGTCAAGGGTCATCGACAAGTGCCAGCTCAGATAAAAGTGACAAGTCCAAACACATGGGACACAGAAAGCACTTCAGAACACACAGGGTGAGTACATGTCTTTTACAGTGCAGACTGTCTTAATTTTTACTAGGGCTTTCAAAAGATTAATCATGATTAATCGCTTACAAAATAAAAGTTTGTTTTTGCATAATATATATGCACTGTAAATGTATGTGTGTGTTTATATATACTTATAATTACACACAATACACACAAAAATATATTATGCAAACACAAACTTTTATTTTGTATGCGATTAATCACGATTAATCTTTTGACAGCCCTAATTTTTACATATGTGTAAATAGCAAAAGCTCACACCATGCTTTAATAAAGTACAGAGCATGCAACATAAAGATTTAAATAGGCATATCTTCTATAGCAGAGGTCTTAATTAGGCCCCTTCATGAATATTAAAATAATAATTCTTGGCATACTACATAAAAACATTTTAATTAACACAAGAATGTCATGTTCTTCATATTTTTTAATGTTTAATATTTTATTATTAGCCTAAATTTATGCATAACTTTAAACAATATTTGGAAGATCCCTGTATTATCATCACAGACATCAATGGTCCCCAGACTCCCCTCTGAAGGCCCATGTTTTAGCATAACCTCTACAGGCAGTGACATGAGGACGACCCATCATCATGTCCATATCTGCTGATTAGCACAATTGAACCGAATGAGTGGTCAATGAATGAAATTTCCAGAACAATATTAATTTAAAAATCAATGTTCTGCTTATGTCACCCTCCTCTTCTGTTCACTAACCCCGTCCTCTCTCTCTTCTGACCTTATAGGATTCGACCAGTGCTGTGGACACAGTTCAGTAAGTGGTTTCCCCCCTTATCTAGTTGTTTATTTCAGAGTATCGATTTGTGGTCTCATTCCAGAGCTTTCCCCCGTTTCACTCGGCTCTGTTTTCCCAAAATCTGCAATCTAGCCCTAGGCATATTGATTGTTTCTATTTACTATTTGTCTCTTTAGAACAGCACATTAATTATATTTTTTGTCAGTGTTACTGATGCTGAGCTGTTTACTTAAGTGATTCAGATTCATAATGCAATTTAATCTTATCGATACTTGCAATGCAGGGTGCTGGAGGAGTACAACAGAGAGTTGCACGAAAACCTGTTGCAGATGGTGTCATGCATCGAGAACATGGAAGCAGAATTGCACTGTACCAAAACAGAGCTAGCAAACTTTAAAGAGAAATACAGAAGGTTGGTATCAATGCAGATACTTATAATTTCAAACAATAACAGCCTTTATTCAAATCAAAATAAAATAAATTCTGCATTGGGTTAGTAGTGCAAAGGTTGTTGGTTTGATTTCCAAGAAATGCATGAGAAAATATATAATGTAGAACTTGAATGCAGAAAGTTAAAAGAATGCAGAAAGTCTTTGTTTAAAAGTGAATACAAATGCATAATTGTAAAAAAAAGATAGACATGTTATCTATTCTGAAAAACCTTGTTGTCTGATATGTCATTCACAGGCTTCAGGAGAGCTATTCTGTTTCTCAGCAGTCAAACAGCATCCTGGAGCAAAAACTAAAATCCATGGTAATGTTACTTTAATAAATTAAATCTATATATGTATGAAGGACCCACATTGAAAATTTGATTTTAGATATGAACAAAAAAGAATGGCCTTTAAAAATATATTAAAATCAGTAATGAAAGTTGCTAAAATTTGTACAGGCAACCTGACTTACATCCACAAATTATCTTAGGTGGACAGTTTGGATTCAGAAAGGAAGTTCCTCATGGAGAGAGTTGTGGATTTGAGTGATCAGTTGGATGCTGCTCAGAAGACCATCAGCTCTCTGGAAAACATCAACGTAGGTGCTACGAGTGGAGAGATACAACATAAACAGTTGCCCAAATAATAGACTTCAAAATTGTTCTTGAGAGACTAAAGGTGCATTGTGTAACTTTGCATTTTGTAACTTTGTTTAAGGATCTCTTGACAGAAATGCAATATAATAAACATAATACATATACATAATAAACTGTATTGTTTTTATTATCTTAGAATGAGTTTTATCTACATACAACGTCTCTTTGCATGGAAGTCACCGTCATGTTTCTACACCCCTAAACAGACAAACTCTGATAGAGAGAATGTTTCGGACGACGACATGCTGTCCGGTGGCAGCTAGCGTAGCTTCTCATTACATTTCGAAATAGAGTGTTGCAGGGATGACGTATTTTTGTAGAAAGTAGCGGGACACTGGTTCATAGACTTTTGGATTATTGCAAAATAAGCTCTGTGTTTATCAAAAACGTATAACACTTACACATTTTGTCCAACAAGTTTTTAATGATGAACACAACTTTTATACATTTTAATAAAATGTATCTTTTCATATTCCTAGCAGTGGCGGCCGGTGACAAATTCAAAATAAGTGTTTGGAGTGTCATGTGTGTTGCTCGTCATGTGGCATGTCAAAATAAGTGCCTGCATGCTGCACATGCATTGAAAGGGTTTATGATAAAAGAGTTTACAAAATACTCGAGATTAAGCGAGTACCTGGCAAACGCGAGCGGCACTTTTTTCATAAAGCCCTTCAAAGCTTCTGCAGCAGGCACTTATTTTGACATCATGCGTGATGAACATTCACATGACGCACATATTTTGAAATGACGAGCCACATACATGACACGCTACATACATGTTGTGAAGAGCTTCGCATCGTGCGCCCTCGAAAAGAAGTCATCAGCCGCCCCTGATTTCTAGTAAATGAATATACACTTCAAATTTTTTTTGAACAATTTAAAAACTCTTCATAATTTAGTAGTTTTTAATAATTATGCTTTTCTGCAATGCAAAGAAAAAAACAGCAGCCGGCTGCACAAAATGGCAGCTTTAAAACCAAACAGCAATGGACTAAACTGTACTATGGCTAATGTCCACAAGAGAACTACATCCTGAATGTTATTTTACATAATTAATATTCATGAGCCAAGTTAATGTGACAAGACTGTTTTCCTCTATAGGTTCCCTCATTGATTAGAGAGCTGTTGAGAAAGCCGTTTGACTCCCAGGAAGCACTGGAAAACTTTTTGGATCCTCAAAAAAATTCTCACCCATTGTGAAACTGACCAATCAGAGAGAGCTCAAGAGTTCAAAGACAGCCAATTATCTTCTGACAAGATGGAAGAAAGAGTGTTCGAATGGTCTGGACAAAAATGCTCAGATTCTAGCCAGCAACATGATCACGATCCGTGGACTGTACCAGAACCGCTCAAGGTTAAAGCAAATTATTCACAACACTGTTTATCTATTGCTGATGGTGTGTCTATCTACAAAGCAGAGCTGCACAGTGTTGCCATGCCAACCAACAGCTGTGACGATGATCTCCAGAATCCACATAACTGAAAACAGACGATGCCCAAAAGACAGACAGGTGGAAATTTAAGAGTAGAGGGTCCTGTCACACCAAGGAAAGATCATACAAATGCTAGAAATTGTTTGGAGCCCACCACATGAAGGAAAGGAAAAAGATATGGCGTCCAGCGAACTAGCAGAAGGAAAACAGTGACAATGAGGTTCCTGTTTGTAGTAGTAAATGGCACAATTGCGTGAACGTAATTTCATGTCAGTATTTCCCAACACTGGTCTAACCTTTATTTAGTGTTTGTTTATAAGTTTATAAGATTTTGTGCCTGACAGTAGTTTAGTATCTGCTTTTCTTTGTAGATCCGGTACTTCTGTAAAAACCCCATATCTGTGTGAAATAAATATTATTGTACCTGTGTGTCCCCTTAATTAAAATATATTAATAAAGTTATTTTAAAGATTCGCATTTGGGAATATTTATATCCATTTTATTCACTTGACATCAGTGTCAGAAATTCATTTTTTATTCAAACAATAAACCGAGTATTGAAGGCGAAGCCCTCTGTCATTTCTGAACATGCTGGACTCCAAGGCTATGCAATTAAAGTAGTTGCCACATTCTGTTTTTTACCTCTATCCAAAATACACTGCATAGTCCAACTCCTCTCTCTGGCACTTTTTCTGGACTTCTTGACCAAGGGCAGGTTTGCTTAGAGGACACTGGCCTGGATTCTCATTGGTGCAGTTGGCCTAATAGGATCAGACATGAGGACAGATTATGACACTCAAGACATTAATACTCTATATCAATTTTTAAACCCTAGCCAAAATGGCTGCCAAACTGTAGGAGGTGTATCGAAGATTCATGGTCTGGAAGAAAGTGCACTCAAAAATCTTGAAGGTAATACATTTTCAAAATAACTCAAGACTGGATGATTTAAGTTATGAACAGTTTGATTTAAATTGAGCAGGTTTTTATTGCCTACAAGGATTGGTATGATTTTAATCACGCGGGGGTTATTTTATTTGAATTTGGTATATAAGCTTAATTTTATTTTCTAGGAATAATCTGAGAGTTATTCCCGAAAATGTTGCTTTATTAGACGCTTGTAGGATCTTTATTAAATCCCTAAATTTTTTCTGCAACCCCCCCCCCCTCTCTCTCTATCACTCTACATCTAAATACCATTTTTGAGCAGCATGGTGTTGTTGAAACTAAAGTTCCCCTTCCAAAAGAGGGTGCGTCTGGCTCAGGGCCTCTGGCTGCTTTCTTGGGTAGCTATGTTCTCTGGAGCCATCACCTTCGCCATGGGAGTCTTCCTCAAAACTGAGCTACATCGCAGATCGGAGGTAATTCTTATTCTTCTTGTTGATTTCCGGAAAATGAAAATGACAATATTAATGTGTGAGTCATTACTCACATGAATAGTGGGAGCAGTCAAGAACGCGTGACAGGGTTCAGTTCCCTTAATCATCACCCCATGCTGTGTTTATATATAAAGAACTGGTAAGTTATCAAAACCTGGATCTAATGAATAATTATAGGCCTATCTTTATATTGTCAACTCAAATGTAACACGCCAAAGCTTTGTCTTGTCAAGAGGAATAATCTCACATAATCCTGAGGATTGGCGCTTAGAGGTCTCTAGGGAACACAAATAACTAAACTTGTATCCATAAGGAAGTCAATAAACCTCACAATGAAACCTGTTTTGTTTCTTAAAATTTTCTGAATGATAAAGAAAAGTGATCAGTAACATGCACGTCAAGCTGAAATATCTGCCTTAGATAAGAAATGCTAAAGAAATGAATGCTTGTCTGTGACCTTCAGCATCAAACATACATATTGCCGGAAAAAAAAAGTTTGACACTAACAAATACTCAACTACAGGTGATGCACAGTATGGACATCCACATTGTGCCAAATCTGCTGATGGCAGTGGGATTAGCATCAGTGGGCATCAACATCTTTGCTGGTAAAGTCTGCCAGGACTCACTGGACCCCTCACGATTCCCACGCTGGAAGATGTTTCTTCCTCCGTTCTTCTGCATCTCCATCTTCTTCACTTCTTTGCTGCTGGTGGCCATGATTCTAAGCTACGCCCTGCAACCCAGCCTGGACGAGTCTCTGAAAATTGGACTGAAGAATGGCATCCGTTTCTATAAGGTCTGTGTGAGAGAAACTGAGAAAAAGACTTTGGTTTTATAGGTCATCTATTTATATGAAACCATTATACCAGGATATATCATTATCTAAAAGCAAAAAAATTGTCTGCTCCAGTGTGTGTGTTTAGGAGAACAGAAATAATATTTTCCCCAAAAGTAGAAAATCAAAATGCATCTATACTGTAATGTTATTTTTTTTGCAGCAATAAAGTATAATAATTAAATAAACTGATCGTAATTATTTTTACAGGATACAGACACACCAGGCCGTTGCTTCCAGAAGGAAACTATTGATCGCTTACAGATGGAGTTTCACTGCTGTGGCAATACTAACTACAGGGACTGGTTTGAGGTGCAGTGGATCAGCAGCCGCTACCTGGACTTTACATCCAAAGAAGTGAAAGAGTGAGTTAAAAACAAAACAAAGATATGCTCTCTTTGGAATAAAGAGGGGATCTTTTGAATAAACATTAAAGCAATCAGTATCAAAGATCCCTCACGAAAATGAACCATGGTTTTACTACCAAAAAAAAGGTTACTATAATTAAAGGGGACATATCATAAAAATCCAAAGCTATCTCACAAGAATTTGAACATATTTTACGAGGTGGCTAATTCATTCATATGTACTATTTCTCATAAGATCAGGCTGGAAAATGTTTAAGTGCTATAATTGTATCCCCTATGCTTCTATCAACATAGAAAATGTGATAAAGAACAAGCCAATAGCTTAGTTTTATTAAACCTTTCTCTGCAACATGTGAAAGAATAGTTAATTGAAATGTGGCTCCCCTTGTGATGTCAAAAGGGGATCTTATTATAATAATACCTCCCCTTAATTTGCACTATTCAACCACGGGACTGCCATTTAATGCAGAGAAAAAGAGAGAGAAAAAAATATTGACATCAATATTGAGTTTCAATTTCAATAAACCACCATAATAGCGATCAGTGTTTTCATTTCATCAGCTCATTTGCATTTTATAGGACACGCCCAAAAACAGCACATTTTAGCTCACACCTACAAAGTGGTAATTTTACCATGTTATAATAAATGATCTATTTGGTATTTTGAACTAAAACTTCAAATAAGTACTTTGGGAACACCAAAGTTTTATTTTACATCTTAAAAAAGTATTGTGAAATGTCCCCTTTAAAATAGTGATACCCAAAAAAAAAAAAAAAAAAAACTATAGTTAATTTTCATAACACACAAGTTCAACATAATGTAAACAGAAAATATCCAAATCCTTTGCTTTCAATGTTAATCAGAATGTCATGTTAATTTGAGATGTATACAAAAGGAAAAGCCTATTATTCACAAATGAATTATGTGTGTGTGCATGAAGCTGGTAAATTCAGTACAAGAGAAACACAACTAGAAATCAATAAGTGATGCAATAGATATGTGAAGTTGAACTAAAAAAACAATCCACACTTTATAATAAGGTCAAAGCAAAATATGGATTCTCCTTTTTCCAATACAGTCGTGTGAAGAGTAACGTAGATGGCCGTTATCTGGTGGATGGGGTTCCATTCAGCTGCTGTAACCCTGCCTCCCCTCGGCCCTGCATCCAGTACAATATCCTGGACAACTCTGCCCATTACAATTATGAGTACCAGACTGAGGAACTGAACCTGTACAGCCGAGGCTGCCGCCAGGCTATGGTCAACTACTACATGGGTTTAATGAGCACAATTGGCCTCGGTGTTCTTTCGGTTTTCCTTCTCCAGGTATGAGCTGTGAAATTAAAGACATAACTTCTGCATCAGATTTCCTGCATATGGTGATAAATATACAAATAACAAGGCAAAGGGAGTGTTTTGTGTGGAAACCCCATAACTACATCACGCTTCAACCTCAAATAACATGTTGTATAATCTAATGCGCTCAATACATTCACACACTTGTTGTCACTCAGTAATATTGATGTGCTTCCGGGATGACTGGCAGTGTAGCGTGAACTCAAGAGGTGTCAATATTCATTATCTAAGCATTAAAATAGCTTGCACCCAAAACCCAGACCACGTTCTCAGCTTTTCTAACACTAACATTATTCATCTTTTCTCATATGCTGGTTTCACATAAAAAACAAAAAACAAGATAAATTCTAGTTATGCCAGCACCATCACTTGATATGGATTTGATGGATGAAGTCTCTAATTTCACAACATTTTAGTTTTATATAAAGTCATATAAAGAATATAGGGAGCAAAAATTATTTTGCCAGCTTTGCAGTAGAAATAAAACGTAAAGGTACACTATTTTAAAGAGGCATTTGGGAAAACCAGGAAAATTTGATGTATTCATAGAATCAGAACCCTAAACCTGAACTTTATTTGGCCCATAGATGACTGTGCTGGTGAGTCTGCGCTATCTGCAGACCTCAATGGCGGGTGTGATGGGACAGGAGAATGTGGAGATTGAGACAGAAGGATACATCCTCGAGAAGGGAATCAAGGAGACATTGTTGGAGATGAAGGAGAAGGCGATGAAGATCCTCCAGTTTGCTCAAGTGGCCGATGCATCTGCCACGACCCCGTCAGCAGATCCCGAGGCAGGAACTTCTGCCCCTCCAGCTAAATGACCTGTAAAAGTGTAATTGTTCAAAAGAAGAGCCCACGTGCATGGGTCCTGACCTTTACATCTGTCCTTGATCATTCATCATCTGTAAAGAGCATAAATATTCATAATTATTACGTTATAGTGTTACTTCCACACATATGAGATGATTTTTTCCCCAAATATGACAATTATCCAAAAAGTTAAGCCATTTAAGTGAATAAAAAAATCCCACAAATCATAAAATTACTTTATTGTACAATTACATGATTGTACGCTACAACTACATGTTGTTTTTAGTTTTGCAGCTTTATGCTTAAATTCTATTGCTTAAATAGACAAATGACATTGTATGTAGACAGCTGACATTGTATGCGACAAATAAAGATAAAGTTTTTAACTGATCTGTAGAGTAATGTGGTTGCTTTATCCATAGGGTCAGGTGTGTGCGTGCGTGCGTGTGTGAGAGAGAGACATAGAGAGTGAGAGAGATATTTCTGGATGAATGCTACACACATGAAATCTCTTGACGGTTAACTGCTGCCAAAGCGCTCAACTGAACAAAAAAACCCACGAAAAATACATCAGATTCCGCGTGCTGTTTAATAATTCATTATTAAAAGCAGTGGTGAACTCAAAGCTTGTTTGACTTTATACAGCGCTGCGCAGACCAAGCGGCATATGACATCACAGTACCACGAGAGCACCTTCAAATCGCTCTCGCGGTACTGTGATGTCATACGCCGTTTAGTCAGCGCAGAAGTCGAACACCTGAAAAGCTGCCGTTTAACATCGTTTACATTTCTGAAATGGTTAATATGTTTAGAAACAGTTCTTTGAATTTACTTTGCAGGACTTTAATAATGTCAAACTGTCTAAAATGGTCAGTACACTACATTGTTTAACCACGAGATGGCACTAAACACCCACTATTAACTCTGTCACTTTCAATATATTTGAAACCTCTAATCTTAAAACCTAATTAAAAATCATACTTCATTTGCATTAAGTATATTTTAGTTACAGTGACTGACATCATACATGTATTTTCCGGTTGCCCACACACATTGGCTGTGTCTCAAAAACCCGCAGACATCACTATAGCTAGGCTACAGCATTTGTGGGCATCACATTGGGGTTTTGCTGCGTCGCGCATAAATTCTGCACGCGCTGTCGTTTCCTAAAACTGCTGTCTATGTAGGCACCACGCAATGTTTTGAAACACAGCATCAGTGTTGCGGTCTTGCTGTGTGGAAACACAAGAGGAGGGGAACAGAGTTCGTGCAATGCAACTTCAGATTCCGGTGTGGTTTCGAAGTGTGACTAATATGACACAAGGAAGGGACAGAGAGAGAGACATGTTAACATTTAAACCGTTTAGGACTCTTTAGTCTAGGGAACATGATAATCATGTATCATCTCTTAAAAAGTATATTATTTAAAGTATAACTATAGTATTCAAACAAATAAACTGATCAGGTACAAGGAAGATGGACGCAAACTTTACGGAAATATTAGAAGAATTTATGGGAAGTGCACTTGTTACATGGGTATGTGTTTTTGAAATGAGACAATATAGATAATCGTATATTTTATTTGGTTGGAAGGTATGTAGATTAAACTATATTAACTATATATCATGTTCAGAAATTTTGTTTGAACAATTTATGTTCCCTTTTGGCCTGATTATTATATTTATATTATATTTTTATTATAAAAACCCGTGACAATCATTTATTCCATAAAGATTCTGTTAGGTCTTAATGCTTCTATGGATTTTCATGTCTACAACAAACTATGTAAGCTAACAAACTACAAGAAAGCTACGTGAGAGCCAAGCTTGTAGATGTTACACATAGATAATAAAAGCATTCGTAGCAGAACAAAGCAGCTCTTTCATTCACAGCTCGATAAGCAATGCATTGTTTTCATGTTTTTATTATTTTTTGTAAGGTGCATCTCTTCAAGGGTATTGTCGATGAGGAGAATGTATCATTCTCACAAGACTACATGGAAGTGAACTCGAATTCCCAGAATGCACTGAGGGAGTACCTACAACTTACCAATGGAGTCTACCTCAATGAACTTATGAGAATTATGTAAGACAAATACTTCTGTTCTTCTGCTTAATAAAACATGTTTTAATAAAATAATAATTCATCACAGACATTTCAACAATGACTCAGCTCATGACAGCTTTTTTGTTTGTTGTTTTTTGGCAGTGATCCCAATCCAAAGGTAGAGCAAATGTACCATAATGTGGGTGGGGACAATATGCTAAGAGTCCAGAACTTTTCCATTCTCAATCGACATCTGAGATCATACTACCAGGTACTGAAATACATCATAGGGTCTTCTTTACTGTAGATAAGCTGTAATTATTTATTTATTATTTATTTTATGTCTTGTAGTGCATTATTGTTGCACTATGTCTGGCACTGGGTTGCACACATGCACTTTATGTGGCTTGGTAAAATGACGTTTTAGTCTTCAGCTCTGTGTTGTTTTATGTGGTTTGTGTCTGTGGTCCTGGAGAGACATTGGTTGAAATGACAATAAAGCTTCTTGACTTATACATGTGCTAGTCAGGGGTTCAATCCCCAGGAACACACAAACCAATACATTAATGCACTGTATGTCACTTTGGATAAAAGCTCCTGCCCAATGCATAAACTTGACATGTGTCATATTATCATTATTAGGGGTAGAAGATTAATCACGATTTATTGCATACAAAATAAAAGTTTGTGTTTTTTACTGTGTGTAATTATTTTGTATATATAAATAATACACACACATTCATGTATGTATTTAAGAGACATTCACATGTTTGTATTGTGTATATATTATGTATAAATTAAAACAAATATCACATAAATAATATTTTTTATATATACAAAATAATTCCATACAGTACACACACACACATATATTATGCAAAAACAAACTTTTATTTTGTATGCGATTAATTACAGTTTTGACAGCCATATATGTTACTAAAATGGGGGAGGAATATTGCACCTTTTGTAGTAATTGTAGATAAATTAATTTGTTAGTAAATACCACAACTATGATATAATGCAAATTATGATTTTTTACAAATTAACTACAACCAAAACGTTGCCAGCACTGATAAAGACCAAGCGAATATAGTTTAACTTAAAGTTCATTAACTAAAAGAAATTTACCAAACCAACCATACTCCTTTTGACCGTTGGACGTGTTAGCAATACACTTGTTTGTTTTTTCTGTTGCTGTGGTTTCACTTCTTGTTTCAAATGTCCTTAGTTTGGATTGGTTTTGACTTCTGAATATGGCATACGCTAGTAACAAGCTCATTATAATCAAACGTACAGCTTATGTTATTAATATGACAGACAGTTTACACACCTGTGCTGTGTGAGAGTGTATCAATGCTCAAAGCGAAGATAAAGTTTGACATTGATTTATGTTATATAATTAATAGCTACTTATTTTTAAGTAGGTTAAATTAGATAAAAATCTTACCTTACCCAGCATGCAAATGACTGTCTTTCACAAAAGCTTACAGTCATTAACAAACTGTAGCAAAACACCAAACTGGGACCTTTGTAATTATTACCCTGCTTTGTTTGAGTTTTTGAGAAACGCTGAATTAATAGCTCCCACGTTTTGAATCACACTGACCCATGAATGGGTCACTGAAGTAAAAAGGAAATTCTTGGCTTTTTAATGGTATTGTTAATATGTTTCTACTTGCAGTGGCAGTACAATCATTTAAACATTGGCTGAGGCTCTTTTTTACTTTAATGCATGAAGCGTTTAATGTGTTTCTGGGTCAGTAAGACTCAGAATGATGGAGCAGGTCATAACTGAAGTGTGCGTTTCAATTTTACAGCTGTTTGAAAAGAAACTATAAGATTAAAAAATACACTGTAGTGTATATATACATGCATGTGAACTGCAGATTGTAGATATTTTTTGTGGTATGACAATACAGTGGTTGTTGAGGAAGTAACATAAGTGAGAGGGACTTCTTGTTTGTAATAACATGGTCTTCCTTCACATGTGTATTTATCACTACATGTTTATATAAGAGATGCACCGATATATCGGTAACGTTCAATAAAAGGCGTTAGTCATCATGTCCGATATATCCTGTCAATCAAAGGAGAACGGGGCAATGCAGTGAATTTGAGCTGTGTGTATAGAACATGAATAGAAACATCACTAGTTTAATGTCCAATATTAATGGTCATTTTATGAATGAATAACATATAAAAATGTAGTAACATATCAGAATTTAGTTAATACAACCACCAATTTAGTTAATTGGAAAAATGTAATCCCGGTGCATCTCTAGCCTATGTATACCCTTATACTGATGGTCCAACATGATACAATACGCCTTCTGGTATGACTAGATATGATTGATTAACTTTTTTTCTATAATTTTATGCAGTTGGTTTGCATGACAGCATCGCATTGGTAGGGTTATGTTGCCTGTCGTTGCTTTCATGTGATTTTCTCTTTCAGGAGAATCTACAACAGCTGGTGCTGATGCCTCTACCAAATGTTGCTGTTTTGGGTCGAGATCCTCTGACAGGTGTGTTTCTGTCATCATTTTAAAGCAGGATTGTACCTAAATTACCACTCAAACACAAAAAAGTAAAAAAAAGAAATTTTTAATATGCTGTGTGGTTTTCTATTGGCTTCCTCGTCAACAGAGGGGGCTGTTGTGGAGCTCAGGAGACTGCTACTGTTATTGCTGGGTTGTGCTGTACAGGTATACACTTCACCAGATGCTCTACAGACATCTGTTATCTTTAACAAAAACTTTTAGTCATTTACTCACTAGGTAATATGGTGTAAAATGAATTACCGCATGATGTCGCAAAACATGTATGGATAATTGTACTTTTTTTCTTTCATTTATGGTACCAGTGTGAAAGGAAGGAAACTTTCATTCAACAAATTCAATGCTTGGACATTGACACACAGACAGAGATTGCACATTGCATACAACAGGTCAGTGCAAGAACTGTGTATAGCTCATGTTAAAGGAAAACACCACAGTTTTTGAATATTTTACTATGGTCTTACCTCAACTTAGATTAATTAATACATACTTATCTTTTTTCAATACATGCACTTAATCTTTGTGCAGCGCGTTGTGAATGTGTTAGCATTTACCCTAGCTCCATTCATTCCTTAGGATCCAAACAGGGATGAATTTAGAAGCCACCAAACACTGCCATGTTTTCCCTATTTAAAGACTGTTACATGAGTAGTTACTCGAGTAAGTATGGTGGCACAAAATAAAACGATGCGCAGTAATATCAACTCCTGACTACTCCCCCTTTCGCTCAAATTTCCGTCAATATTACTGCACCTTAAGTCGAAGTGCTGCAAACTAAGTGCTCTTCCGCCATACAATATAGTTCTAATTTTTTATCCGCTTATAAATCGCCACGTTTTATTTTGTGCCACCATACTTACGTGTGTAACTACTCATGTAACAGTCTTTAAATAGGGAAAACATGGCAGTGTTTAGAATTGGTGGCTTCTAAATCCATCCCTGTTTGGATCCTAAGGAATCAATAGGGCTAGGCTAAATGCTAACACATTCACAACACGCTGTACAAAGATAAAGTGCACGCATTGAATAAAGATAGGCATGTATTCATTCGTCTAAGTTAAGTTAGAACATAGTCAAATATTGAAAAACGATGGTGTTTTCCTTTAAAGCTGACGTGTGCAATATCTGCAGGTTTCCAGAACAGATAGTTCCTCCCTAAAATCTTCAAATAAATCAGGCCAGTCGTGGCCTAATGATTAAAGAGTTTGCCTCACAGCTGGCATAGCTGCCCGGATAGCTATCCAATGCTCCGGGTTTGTGTGTTTTATACTTGACAATCCAGCACTTCACTTCTTAAACTAGCAGTAAAGTATTTTAGTGTTAAAAGATACACACTTCAGCTTTAGAATTATTTTAGACATGATTCAATTTGAGTCAAACATCACCGCAAACTAACCTGGTAATCCATCATGTTTCAGATAACCCAGGACCCGAGTGCAGTGCTGCCCCTGGAGTTTGGAGACATGTGTGGCCTCAGCGGAGCACAGCTGCAAAGCCTATTTTGCTCTATGGCCAGACAAATTCAGAACCTGCATGTACAAAGAGACACGCACTTGGAGGTGAAAAACACTTCAACAGATATCTAAAAACCTTGCTATGAATTCCTGTTTCAGAAATAGCTTGGGCTGAATTAAATTATAAAAACATTTGAAGATATTCATGAGCTGTGGGTGTCCTTTTTGATGTTTAGAAGATAGCAGAGCTTTATCAACAACAGGAATCAAATACATCCCATATAACCACGTCTAGCGGGTTTGGTGATGGGGCACCAGAGGGACTGGCGGTGCAGCTGGCAGACAGCAAGGCCAAACTTCGTCGACTCAAACAGGAACTGTGAGTTTATTTGCTATTGCATGTCTGATGCTTTATCTGTACTGTATAGATAAATTATTACTATATATACACTAGTCGGCAAAAGCAATGTAATTAGAATATAGAATATAAACTGAAGCTCGGTTTTAAGAAGAATTTAAGGTGACTCGAACAGTAATATTTTTCAAAGGCGTATTTTTACAAGCTATAAATGTCCCAACTGAACTAAGGCTTAATCTAAGCCTGTCTGTGAAACCAGATCATAGGTGTTTTGTCTATTTTGTACCATAGAGCGGGTGTGTTAAAAACAACACAATCTGTTTTAGTCCATCTCTTGTGTTATTTTGTTACACATTTTGTGTTACTTTTAACACACTTGTGTTTTATTTGAACACAGAATGACACATAATGTGTTAAAATGACTAAAATGACTAAAAACTGTCTAAAAAATAACACATCATTTTTTTGAGAGTGTACATATATTTTTGTTAAATATTTGTAATGTTTCTGATAAGTAAAATACTTCAATAGGGAGGACAAATGTGATCAGTTGTTGGACTGCAAGCAAGAAATGCAAACTTTGGAGGAAGAGATAAAGAAACTGCAGAAAGAAGTGAGTGTGCTACAGTATGTTTAGATATAATAATCATATATTAATAAACAAACTGCAATGCATAGTGAAACGCATGGACATTGCATAGGCCCTCATACCTGACATGCAATATTATGCGCCGTTCATGTTGGGTTTGGTCAGAACCGAGCACTGCAGGTTGAATCGCGTGCGAGTCGCGGCCTAAAGGATGAATTGGATTGTCTGCGTGAGCGCGCAGCCAGAGTGGAGCAGCTGCAGGTGGAGCTGAAAAATTCCACACATCGACTGCGCAGCATGGACCTGTACCGCACGCAGCTGAAGGTAGATAACCAGATATATATCAGGTTGCACTACACAATAAAGAATAAATTAATTAAATATGCATGACAAATACAGATCATAAATCATTTTTGGGGTGAATATTTCCTGATTTGGTCTTCTGCTGACCCAATACAGGAGCAGCAGCAGTATTGTGCCTCGCTGCAGGAAAATAAAGCTTTGCTGGAGGAGCAGCTCGCTGATGCCCGCACACGCTGCACTGCCCTGCGCGAACTGGAGAAAGAAAATCTTCTGCTCAGGCAGAAACTTGTGGATATGGAGAGCGTATGAATGACTTTATAAACTCTCTTGGCTTAAAACAGTATGCGGAGGCAGTCTTATTTCGATTAGGACAAGAACTCCTTAACCTTTCAGTATATGCATTTCATTACATGAGTTGTCTAAAAAGAACAGTATATGTTTGTAATGCTATAAAAATGAACATGTGTAGGAGCGAGATGTGGAGAGACAGAGGGTGGATGAGATGTTGGAGATGAATATGAGTCTGCAGGTGGATCTTCAGCGTCAGGTTCATTCTGTGGGTGCCCCTCCGACTGTGACTCATCATCATTTCCTCCAATCAGAGTTTGAATCCGACGAGGAAATTCATGAGATGAACATTCCTGAGATCGGTATGAATAATTTACACGGTTTATGGCTCAAGCTATTGCTAGATTGCGATTCCATTAGTTGAGTCAGGTGTCTGCAATTTCCTTTAACTTCGTATTTGATATTTATGAATATATATACCTCTAACATCACTGACAGCCACTCTTAACTCTTTCCCCGCCATTGACGAGTTATCTCATCAATTAAAGGTCACATTCTTTCTGATACCATTTTTTAAACCCTAGTTAGTGTGTAATGTTGCTGTTAGAGCATAAATAATACCTGTAAAATGATAAAGCTCAAAGTTCACTGCCAGGTGAAATATTTTCTTTAACAGAAGTCCCCTTTCAAAGCCTACAGAGAATGGCCGGTTTGGACTACAGCCCTCTACTTCCTGCTTTAATGACATCAGTAAAACTGTTTTTTGACTAAACTCCGCCCACAGGAATACGTCAGTCGCCAGCTAAGCTAACGGCAAGCTAAGCTGCTATCGAATCACAACACACTAAACAAACAACACAATCAGAACTCAATACGTATTTCTGAAGGAGGGACTTCATAGAACAAGGAAGTCATCAGCCCAATTTGAGGACAGTAAAAAACAGCGGTACACAGATATGTAAATTGTGTGTAAAATACCGCGTTTTTTACACGTGAACATGAACACATGTTATATTGCGCACTGTAAACAAAACTTCCAAAACACAGAAAGAACGGGACCTTTAAGAAAAAACGCTTCCCTGCCAATTATGAGTTTTTATGGCAATCCATATTTCCGCTATTATCCACTAGGTGGCACTAAAGCATCCACTGATCCAAAAACAGTAAAAACTCAGTGAATGTTTAGTCATCACTCTGAATCTGATCTCTAAGAAAAATCCTTTACAAAAATGCAATTATCTGAGCTTTTTGCTCAAAATTTGGTATTTTTTCAGAAACCTACCCATATTTGAGAGATGATAAAAATAGAACAAATGAAGCTAGAATAAAACAGTTTTTTTGTGTATGTTTGTTTTTGAAAGCAGAGGATCTGTTTGTTCCTTTGATGTATTGTATGTTGAAGAAAATTATCTGTGGGGTGTTAAATGTTTGTGATAATCATAAAAATGCTGGCGCTGGCTGGCAACCTTTTTAAAAACGCTGGCGGGGAAAGAGTTAAAGTACCAGACATACAGTTAAAGAATATACTCTCATTATTTGTGACCCAATCTATGAAAATCCAGCTTTTCAACTCTTTTTCTGTTATTCACTGTTTTCTACATAAAATATGTTGAAACACATAACAATGTAAAAAACGTTCTGTCAAGATATAACCTTGACGTCTTTAACTTATTCCCCGCCAGACATTTTTTGAAAAGTTGCCCGCCAGCATTTTTCTGTGATTTTCACAAAAGTTTCACAAAATGCCTTCCAGGAAAATGTTCTTCAAAAAATATATAAACAAACAATATATCAAATAAAAGAACATTTGATATATCTGCTTTCAAACAAACAATAAACAAACAAACAAAACGGGAAAAAAACTTTCATTGTATCTATATTTTTTCTCTGCTTATAAACTCTTAAATATTGGTATTTTTCGTTAAACAAATTTTTTTTAGAGATCAGATTCAGAATGATTATCAAAACATACATAGAGTTTAAAAATAGTAAATAACTTTTTGGCTTCAGTTTTTATTATTTATCAATATTGCGGTATTGCAGATTAACATAAAAATATTTCAGAAACACGTTTTTTATGCAAATGTTTTTTTTTTAATTGACGAGATAACTCATCAATGGCGGGGTATGAGTTAATATTGTCTGAGTAAGGTTAGGTCAAAGATTGAAATCATTTCCAGACAGGGTCACATTAATTCACTGTCATTCCAAACAAACCCATAATTTTATTTATTTTGTTGAACACAAATGTTTAGCAAGCTGCTTATTTTTGCACAATAGAAAACTAATGTGCAGAAATAAGCAGCTTGCTAAACATTTGTGGATATAAAGGACAAAGGATGGATACAAAAAGGACAAACATTTTCACAAAACCACCCATAAGAGTCGATTTTTTGAAATGGAGATCATATGAAGGCTGAATAAATAAGCTTAAGATACATGCAAATTTTTTTGAGAAAATCGCCTTAAAGTTATGCAAATGATGTCCTTAGCCACATATGATAAATACATTTGTGATATATTTATTGTAGGAAATTTACAAAATATCCTTATGGAGCATGATCTTTACTTAATATGCTGATGATTTTTTTGACCCATACACTGTATTGTTGGCTACTGCTACAAATCTACTCGTGCTATGACTGGCTTTTTGGTCCAGGTTCACATATACAGTATAATGAATATATTGTATCACAAAGTTATAAGAAACCAAGACTTTAAATGCATTTAGCAGACGCTTTTATCCAAAGCGACACTTTTATCCAATGCAGCCCTTTAATCTAAAGTGACATTGCAACAATGATGAAAACCAATTAATTAATCCTGTTGTGTTTCACAGAACAAAATCATACTTTAGAACCACATGGGAATGAGTAAATTATTTATTTTCTGGGTGAAATAACCCTTTCATATGTGTGTTTCTTTGCGTCTACCTTGTGTTATATAGATCTAAAGCCACTAAGTGAGGAGGTAAATGAGGCGTCCTCACTGAGGCTTCTGGGAGCTGAAAATGAGAACGCTGAACTGAGAAGACGACTAGAGCGCCTGCAGGCTGAACAGGAGGTAAGCATTCAATGGTGTTTCATCATCAGATACATACACACTGATGACGAGTAATCTCCGATGTTCCTCTTGTAGGCTCAACACAGGAACTCCCCGGAGGTGACGGAGGATCTCCAGAAACGGACAGAGAAACTTTCACAAGAGCTTCAAAGCACAAGCAGAGAGGTAAAAGCATATTAAATAAAGTTATTCTAGACGTTTGGTCTACTTTGTCCTTATCTCAACTTATGAATCAGGCTTTTTCGATTCTCTTTATAGCTGGAGCGTCTAAAGAATGAAAATGCCGGCTTAAAGATAAGTCTCGAAGAACTGAGGACTAAACAGAAACAAGAGGACCTAGAGGAAGACAGAAGAGACTCGGAGGGAAAAGAAGAGAGAAAGCTAATAATCCCAAGAGGAGAATGTGAAGGAAAAGACACAAGAAAAGACAGACAGGATGGAAAAGAAGAAATAATAAAAACCTTCAGAGAGGATGGAGAGGGGGGAGAGGCGGGCGACGTAATCCTGAGTGAGAGAAAAAAGAAGGTTAGAGATGAAATGAAAACCAGAGAGAGAGGAGAGGCTGAGGGTGAGAAGGAAATTCAGAAGAAAGACATCACCGAGGAGATCTCTCAGCACAGCGGTGACACCCAAGAAACCTCACAGAAAGAGACAGGCGAAGATAAATTCTCCCAGGACACTCTTGACCTGCATAACCAGCTTCAGCACGCCCTGGAAGAGGTTGACAGACAGGCAGCTCTGGCCCAGGATCTGCGCACAAGACTGGCAGAGCAGAGTAAGAAAGTCTTGGAGGCTGAGCATAAGATGGTTTTTATGGAGGCTGAAAACCATAGGTTGAAGAAGGCTGCCGAAACCTTAACAGAAGCTAGGAAACAGATAGAGGTAATGTGCCATCATGTCACTAAAACCCAATTAAATCATGATTACACCACCACTGAAAAGTCTTTCACAATCCACTCAAAAACAAATAATTGTCCAGTCGATAATGGCAACTCACCAAATAAAAAAAAGGAGCCCTGCCATTAGCAATTACGAGGAACATTCAGTATTGTTACTGCAACCTAAAGAGTTCCCCGATGCCAGCATAGACAGGTGTCTGTTAAGTAAGCATCTCAACTATGTAGGCTGCAACTTGGTGTTCAACATAAATGTTACCATAGTAATAGTGTGTTATGCCAATAAATATACAAATATTCATAGAACTTTTTAATGAATACTTTCTCATATTGAGTAAAATAATTTACCTTGCATAAAGGATAAATGCTTAGTTACCTGATGCTGGCTAAAACTTGACATCTTAAGAGGCAGCATAGTATTGCTCTTACATTAAATGGACACTCCACTTGTTTTGAAAATATGCTCATTTTCCAGCTCCCCTAGAGTTAAACATTGGATTTTTACCATTTGGAATCCATTCAGCCGATCTCTGGATCAGCCGGTATCACTTTTAGCATAGTTTAGCATAATCCATTGAATTTGATTAGACCATTAGCATCACGCTAAAAAATAACCAAAGAGTTTTGATATTTTTCCTATTTAAAACTCGACTCTTCTGTAGTTACATTGTGTACTAAGACCGACCGAAAATGTAAACATTTTCTAGGCAGATATGGCTAGGAACTATACTCTCATTCTGGCGTAATAATCAAGGACTTTGCTGTTGTAACATGGCTGATATAACGCAACGCCTGAAAGCGGTCCCCTTGGTAACTTTCAATAGCAGGGGACTATTTTCGGACACTGCGTAATATCATTGCACCTCCTGCAGCCATGGTGCGATTATATTATGATTCGTGCAGCCGTAGCAAGAAGTTAAAGAAGAGTGTGCGTGATTGTACATGCACCGGCAGATTTTTGAAACATTGTGAAAATTGTACACATAGGTTGCGCATGTGCCTACAGGAGAATGCAGTATGTATCCCAGGAGACGCATTGCATTTTGTCGCTATGCACTTTGCAAGGCTGTGTGTTGACCATGCACGTACGTTTGTGTACAGATAAAAACAGACTATACCCCGAGCTTTAGATGCACAGGTGTACATTTTGAAAGGGCATTGCCCCAGTGACAGCTGTGACCATTTCTTTTTACAGTGTATTCACAATGGTTAACTTCTAATAATAATTTATAATTTGGGCTGTCACACTGCAAAAAACGAATTTCATACTTAGTATTTTTGTCTTATTTTCAGTAAAAATATCTAAAAATTCTTAAATTAAGATGTATTTTCTTGATGAGCAAAATGACCTAGGAAAATAAGTCTAGATTTTAGACAAAAAAATATAAACTTTGAGTAAATGAGTGCTTAAAACAAGCAAAAAATCTGCCAGTGCAATAAGAAAAATTATCTTTTTTTGCTTGTTTTAAGCACTAATTTACTTAAAGTTTATATTTTTGTCTAAAAACTAGACTTTTTCCTCATCAAGAAAATACATCTTAATTGAAGAGTTTTTCGTTTTTTTTTTACTGAAAACAGAACAAAAATATTAAGTTTTTTATGAGCAAAACGACCCAAGATAATAAGTAGTTTTTAGACCAAAAATATCAAATTTAAGTGATTTTGTGCATAAAACAAGCAAACAAATCTTCCAATGCGGTAGGAAAAAAATCTTGAACATTTTTCTTAAACACTAAATTCAAGAAAAATTTTACTGCTTTTCTTGGGTCGCTTTGCTCATCAAGAAAAAGCATCTTAATTTAAGAATTTTTAGATATTTTTACTGAAAACAAGACAAAAATACTACGAATTTGTATAAAGATGGATGTGTATGCACATCTGGGCCGGGTTTCCCAAAAGCATCGTAAGGCTAAGTTGATCGTAAAAACGATCGTACGAATCATCTTAAAATTACGGGCCGTTTCCCAAAAGCTTCGTAACTTAAGTAGCACTTGAAAATCATCGTAGATCTACGAGTGCTCTGGAGTAATTGTTCATGCATAAGTGCATCGTAAGACAATAGAGTTACAAGGTCACCTGCAGGACAACCAGCAAATTGCACTCCTGCAATGACGATAATGTAATGTTATAAATGTAAGGTATATTTATTTATTGGGTTCTTCTTTGTTTATTTGTTTAAATTACTTTAATATAATATATTTAAAATTAAAATGAGAAATCACATTTAAATTACAATTAAATTATAATTTTGGTAATAGCTGGTACTATTAAATTGATAAATGGTTCCTACCAATTAATCTAAAGTAAAAAAAAAATTGTTTTGAAGTGAAATTGCATCTGATTAAGGAAACCAAATAAATATGTACGGTACAATGCAATAATCCCTAATAATAAATAAACATAGATAATAAAAAAAACTAATAATAATAATAATCTAAACTATTACATAAAATGCAGAAGGCATTTCGCAGTGGGACGAGTCCTAACTAAATACGGAAAATAATATTTCATTATGCACAAATTATTAAAACATTTAAATAATTTTAAACAAATAATTGTTTAATGACTAAATTTTATAATATTTAGTCATTAAACAATAATGAAAAATATTATAAAAAAACATTAGTGCACATCAGCTGAAGATCATTAGCCTAAACAAGCTTCTGCTACAAATTCGAGTCATTCTATAGGTGACATTTCAGCACTTGACAAAGGGATAGCGACTCGTAGTAGCACTTAAAACCCAGCTGCGAGCGATCGTTTAACGTGCATCTTTGGGAAACGCACGTAAATGAACAACGAATGTTCGTTAAGTAGCTCGTAGAAAGCGTTCTTAAGAGCTAAGTTCAATCGTTATCGGGAAACCCGGCCCTGAATGTAACGTAAAAAATTATATAAAGCTGTAATTCAGAACTTTTGTCTTTTCATCGCCACCTCTGTTTAAAACATAATATTGCAGGTTTTGTAACATACTTTTATTTGTGTTATTAAGTCAAGTGATATAAAACTACCATTAAACTGCAAAAATTATTTTCAAGAATAAAAATTAAGATGTTTTTTGGTCTATAAACTAGACTGCTTTTTTTGGGTCGTTTTGCTCATACTACGAATTTTTATTCTTGAAAATAATTTTTTGCAGTGTAACGGTAGTTTTATATCATTTGACTTAATAACAGAAATATAAGTATGTTACAAAACCTGCAATTTTATGTTACGAACAGAGATGGCGATGAAAAGACAAAAGTTACGAATTGCAGCTTTAAATCATTTTTTACGTTACATTCAGATGTGCTCACTGCATACACATCCATCTTAATACAAGGACAGCTGTGGCATAGCTGAGCTTGTAACTGTTGTAAGTAAATTCCCACAAGGATCGAACTATCACCATTGTGCCCTTGAGCATGCCGCTTAACCTGAGATCGTTGCAGTGGGACTCTGCATGGTAAATTGCTTTGTGTAAAGCGTCTGCTAAATGACTGCTTACTGTGTTTATTTGTCAGGGGCTGCAGGGCGAGTCCATGCAGCAGGAAGAGGAACTAATGCGTCTACGGAGTCAGGTGGAGCTTCAGAAGATGGAGGCCGCAGTGATCGCTCAATTAGAGGGAGACAGAGCCGCCCTGGAAAGAGAGCGAGAGACCCTTAAAGCCACTATAGACTCGCTCAGAGCAGCAGTACGCAAAGTGAGGCTTGTCCCTGTACACCACAAGATCTGAATTGCATGCCTGGTGAAACATGATTAATGAGGCCTGCCTTAAAATATGCTGTAGCAATGACTGAATATTAAAAACCAGAATGGTATCACAGAGATATTACAGTTGTAGACATAAATGAGTGTTGTGTTTGTTTTGTTGTCAGCTTTAAAGTTTGATTTCACATTGATTTCAATCTTTGACATGGCCTTACTCAGTCAATATTACGAATATCAAGTTATTTTTCATAGAATGTCCTTTAGATTATTTTATGTAGTACACTAACATCAAAAAATTTATTTGGCTGGATTTTCTCATGGATGTTGGATTACTAAAGTGTTTTCTCATAGGGTGATCAGTTGGAGCTGACCAGCCAAAACCTTAAGTCTGAACTTGAAAGGTTGGGGAGAAGCTTGGAGTCTGCCAGGCGTCGCGAGGAAGAGTTAGAAGCCGAACTTCGGGATTCTAGCCTGGAGGCTGAGTCTCTGACTAGGGGACGGGAAGAAGCTCTTTTGGAAGTCACGCGATTGGAGCATGAGAAGGAGGCGTGTCAGGCGGAGATGGACGTGCAACGGCGCGAGCAAAGGCAAAGAGAAAGAGAGATGGCCAGACTCAGACAGCAGTTGGAAAGCACAACGTCTGCCTTGGAGCACGGTAACCAAAGAGCCTGCAGTCTAGAGGCACAAAACAGGTATAGATATACAGCTGAACTGTCCTTAAAGGGACACTCCACTTTTTTGAAACTTATTTTCCAGCTCCCCTAGAGTTAAACATTTGATATTTACCGTTTTGAATCCATTTAGCTGATCTCCAGATCTGGCTGTAGCACTTTTAGTATAGCTTAGCACAATCCATTGAATCTGATTAGGCCATTAGCATCGCGCTCAAAAATAATCAAAGAGTTTTAAAATGTTTCCTATTTATAACTTGACTCTTCTGTAGTTACGTCGTGTACTAAGATCGACTGAAAATTAAAAGTTGCAATTTTCTAAGCGATATGGCTAGGAACTATACTCTCATTCTGAAGTAAAAATCAAGGACTTTGCTGCTGTAACATGGTTTTACGCAGTTCCCGAAAATAGTCTCTTGTTATTGAAAGTTACCAATGGGACTACTTTCAGGCGCTGCGTAATATCACCATGCCTGCTGCAGCCATGTAACAGCAGCAAAGTCCTTGATTATTACACCAAAATTAAAGTTCATAGTCATATCGCTTAGAACTTTTAATTTTTCCGTCAGTCTTAGTACACAATGTAACTACAGAAGAGTCAATTTTTAAATTGGAAAAATATTGAAACTTTTTTGTTATTTTTTAGTGCGATGCTAATGGTCTAATCAGATTCAATGTATTATGCTAAGCTATGCTAAAAGTGGTACAGCCAGACCTGCAGATCAGCTGAATGGATTCCAAAACTGTAAAAATCAAATGTTTAACTCTAGGGCAGCTGGAAAATGAGCCTATTTTCAAAACAAGTGGAGTGTCCTTTTAAATATCACGCTCAAACCTGTTATTATTTGTATAATAATACTAGGTCGGAAAGGCAAAGGGCTGAACAAATGACAAAATATTAATTTTTGAGTCCACTAACAATTTTAGAGAGCACTACACATGTTTTGCACATCTTTTTATCTTATCTGTATCAATCACATCTGCCATCTGTCCACAGGCGAATATGTCAGGAGCTTTCTCAGTTGAAAGATACATGCACACAATTAGAAGAGCTGCAAAAGGAAAATCAAGAGCTTAGTGCATCCAATGCTGAACGCAAGGCCCAGATCGACTCTCTGACAAAGGTTTGTGCAGTGCTCACTGTGTGTACGTGAGGTCTAGATGATAAAGGCGTTGTGTCTTTGAATTAATCCTTTAGTGCGCCACAATTCACCACATGCTTTATTTTGCAATTTAGTTGTAAAATTAAAGTCCCACCGAGCAGAGATCCGGCAAAGTGAGCCACTTTGAATCTTTTTCTTTTAACTCGTAATTATTTTCTAGTTGTTCTCTTATGTTCTCAATTACTTGAGCTCCTTATACAACTGTGCTGTAGATCTAGAATTTTAAAGGGGTCGTGTAATAAGAAATTGATTTTGTGTGATATTTTATGAATTAAAGAGTTCATTGTACTTTGAAAACTTACTGTAACGGTTTCAAAGCTTTATGAAATTGTCCACCTCAGTTCAAAAAGACAATTTATTAAAGCTAGGCTGGAAAAAAACAGCTCCTTGGATTGAAATCCTTGGATTTATGATGACAGGAACTATTTAATACATGCACTGTCAGGAAAATGGTCAATAAATAGTCCATAGCTGTCACTGGGGCAGTACTCTTTAAAAAGTACATTGATGCACCATATTAGTACCTCATACTGCTACCAAAGAATGCATAATTGTACTTCAAATGCAGTGGCGGCCGGTGACTTCTTTTTTTGAGGGCGCTTGATGCGAAGTTCGTCAAAACATGTATGTAGCCCGTCATGTGTGGTTCATAATTTCAAAATGTGTGTTGTGCGCTTTGAGAGATCTTGTGTGCATCACGTGTCTTGTCAAAAAAAGTGCCTGCTGTAGACGCATCTAAAGGGTTTATTAAAAAAGAGAAACTCGCGTTTGCCAGATACTCGCATAATGTCATGCGTAATCAGAGTTAACTGTTAAAGGAGTGTCTTGCGTGTATTTTGTGAACCTGAGCGTCTCTTTTATCACAAACGGTTTTGACGCGTGTGCAACAGGCACTTATTTTAACAAAACACGTGATGCACACAGGATCTCTCGACACGCAGGAGACATATTTTGGAAAAGGGAACCACACACGATACTCCGAACGCTTATTTTGAATTAGCGCCCCTCGGATGCGGAGTCACGAGCCGCCACTGTTCAGATGTACATATTGGTACCAAATTTTTTTAAAGGGGTAATTCCCCAGTGACACCTTTTTCTAACAGCGCGCTGATCTGACCGCTTCAAAAGTAAAAATGAAACTTGTGATTACTTAAAGGGCAAGTTCGGTATTTTAGACTTAAAGCCCTGTTTTCAGATTGTTTATGGTGAAATAGAATGGTTTTGACTGAAATTTCGACATTTGCGGCTGCCCTGAGAATTTTCGGATGTTTGTGTTTCACCTCAAACCTCTACAATGGGTTTAATGGTGCACTGGAACAATCCTTCCTAAAATGCATTAAACTTTCGTTTACAAAGACGTGAAACTCACCGAGTGGTCAGGGGTGTTCACTGATATGCTCACACAAAAATCGCTGCAAAAGATGCTTTCCAACAGCTGTTTTAGCATTTGTGTTAACTTGTGGACCTATTTCCCCAAACGCCTCACACCCGTACATTCTTCCGGTAAGAGCTTGAATAATAAACACTCCAACCCAGGTGGTGGCGCTAATCCGCCTTTGCCAATTGCAAGAATAGCAACAAAGTTCCCGGAGCGGAGTAATACCGTACCTCACAGCACATCTAATACAAGTCAATGGAGTTGGTAAAAACTACGATAAAACCTGTTGGAATGCGTCTTTTGGAGCGATTTTTGTGTGAGCATACCAGTGAACACCCCTGACCACTCGGTGAGTTTCACGTCTTTGTAAACGAAAGTCTAATGCATTTTAGGAAAGATTGTTCCAGTGCACCATTAAACCCATTGTAGAGGTCTGAGCTGAAACACAAACACGCGAAAATTCTCAGGGCAGCCGCAAATGTCGAAATTTCAGTCAAAACCGTTCTATTTCACCATAAACAATCTGAAAACAGGGCTTTAAGTCTAAAATACCGAACTTGTCCTTTAAGTTTTATAAAGGTTGGTTCTGATAAAACCCAATTAAATATTTCTATGAACCCTAACTATAATCCCCCTTACAACCAGGAACTGGCCAATGAAAAGGCCCAGACCGAAGAATTGTCCGGTCAAGTCACACAGCTGAGACTCACAATTGAAGAGTTGCAGAGCAAACTTGAAACGGCAGCTACGCAACAGCACCAATCTGCTTCGGATGCCACTTTGTCGCCGTGTGACCCACAGCAGATAAAAACGTCTGTATCAGACACACAGTCTTTGCAGCTGACAGCCGACCCACAGGAGACCACTGTCAAAACTGTAGATAAGGTTGACCTCAACCAGGTCTCCGACTCTACAGGCTGTCTCGAAGACACAGAGAACAAACAGCCTCGTACAACGACAGGAAGCCAGGAGGCTTTGAGTCACAGACTGATAAATATAGAGAGGGAGGTGAGATAAAATGCATAATAATAATAATAATTATACCATCACATTAAATGTCATTACATTTTCGCTTTTAATTCAACATTGTTATTGCCTTCCAAAGAGTGGATATTAACAGATTAGCCTGCTATACATGCTTAATTCTGCATCTGATTGTATCCCAGAATGCAATGCTGCAGCGTGAACGAGAGGTTTTGTTGGCTCAGTTGACTCAGTCTCAGTCAGCCTGCGCTCAGCTCAGAGAGCAGTTGGACGCCCTGCAGCGTCACTCCATCTCGCTTCAAGAAAACGGTGTTAAATTACAGGCCCTCAACACCAAACTACAGGTGAGTGCATGATTGAGTGCCGGGTTGCTGGAAATGGACCCTTGACGCTGAGCTAAAGGCCAATGTATTTTCAAAGCTGACATTTGTTTAAATCTAAATGAGTTTTACAGTGGGTGGACGCGCATGGATTTCAATTATGCCGTTTCACTTGAAATGATACAGGCATTTCAGGCTCTTTATTAACATTTCGCTGTTGGACCGCACTCTTTCATTATATCGTTTCCTTTTCCTCTCGCGCAGGTGGAACAAGCGTCCCTGAGCTCCGAGCATGCGTCCGTGCTGGCGCGTTGCAGCGAGAGCGAACTTCGCTGCGCGGCTCTGGAGACGGAATCGAGGGTGTGGCTGAAGGAGAAGGAGGAGGCGGTCATGCGTCTGGAGGCTTTAAGGCGGGACCACGAAAGACTGACAGCTCTACAGCAGAGACAGGAGGCGGAGCTAGAAGAGTTGCTGGTTAAACACAGTCAGCTGAAAAGCAGCAGTCGCAATCTGGAAGCTCAATATAAAGACGTCGAGGTCAGGTACAGTCACGTAGATCATTCACCAGAGAGTTTAAAGAGGAGACCACGACTAACATGGGTTTCTTAAGCTTTTAATTTCATTGTTTTTTTATTAGATGCTATGGCTGGGGGAATATGCTTGCATTTGGGCAAGTAAGCATTAGGTCGATTAAGAGTCTGTGGCCATGCCTGTGAAATCCAGGCTAAAGTCTCATAATCAAAGTTTGATTTTATTTATTGATTTCAGTCTTTGAAATGATGTTACTCAGTCAATATTAAAAATATCATATTTTCACAGAATGTTCTTTACATTTTATTAAGAAAACAGTAATGGATTTCACAGGGAGGGTGAAATAAAAGGAATCTGGCAAATACATACTGTAAACGGAAATGTAAACGTAGAGAGTCCCCATAAAAGTAGTTGTTATTAGTATGACACTCTGTAGATTTAATAAATAATCTCTTAATTTATTATATAGCAAATGACCTTTCAGTTCAAGCTTGTAAAATGCTGTAAATACTGTGCCCGTCTAGATACAAGAAGCTGTTAGATCGAAAGGCTCAGCTGGAGGAGGCTGAAGAATCGATGCGCGTGGAGAGAGAGAAAATGGAGAGACTGACACAGGGGCAGTTGGAGAGCGAGAGAGAGCTGGAGAGACTGAGAATGGACAATGAAAGGTGAGAAGTCGCCGACACTGAAGTGACCACAACAGCGGGTTGAAGTCACAGACAAGCAAATTCACAGAAAAGAGGATGTCAAGTGCGGTAATCGTACGCCCTACCAAAGTTTCACACCGGTATGAGTCACAGCTGTTGCCATGGAGTGACAGCCTCTGTTTGTAAAGCTTGTTACTTTTGGCGAACGGGATGAAAGGAAAGATTTTACCTCACAGATTCAGTAGGAGGCAGAATACATTTATTCGGCATGTGAAGTTTGTTGTGTTTAAGATTGGTGCTTTGATCTGATGTTGTTTAGATGATTGGCTGAATAGATTGACTGTGAGACTGTGAGGTTAAATCTCATAAAAACATGTTCCAGGATTTCAATTTTATCTAACTTAAAAAAGTTATATTTTTTTGCAAATAAGAAGTTTTATAAGGCCTATTTTACAATTACATCCAATCACTTCCTATACTATGAAGCCGGTTTAGTCGATTAGCAAGGTAAGTATAGGATTAGTTTGTGTAAATCCTGGGTTTTGGGTACAATGAAAATAGCTTGTAACAACAAGGCCTGCACATTGGCTTGGTTTTATTTACTTGAAACTAATCCTGTAACCCTGAGTTTGAATTTTTAAGGTACAGGCCCCAGGGTTTTTCAAACTGGGATTCGGAAACTATAACTATTTTTTATAATAATAACAGTTATACTATTGGTAAAAACTCTAATAATAACAATAATAGTTGATAAAAATCCAGTTGATAAAAATCTTTAATAATATAACAATACTACTTTTGATAAAACCTTTGATAATAATAACAACAATACTACTAGTTGATAAAAACTGAAATAATAACAACAATAATGCATTTATAAAAACTTTAATAATAATAATAGTAATAATAATAACAATACTACAAGTTGATAAAAACTTTAATAATAATAACAACACTTCTACTAGTTGATAAAAACTTTAATAATAATAACAGTAATACAACTTGTAAAAACGTTAACAATAATAATATCAATACTACTAGTTGGTAAAAACTTTAATAATAATAACAGTAATACTAATGGTAAAACTTTAATAATAACAATACTACTAATCCTGTAACCCTTGTTGATATAAACTTTAATAATGATAACAATACTACTATTTGTAAAAACTTTAATAGTAATAACAATATTACTAGTTGATAAAAACCTTTAATAATAATAATAATAACAGTAATTCTATTGGTAAAAAACTTTAATTAATATTAACAATAATACTACTAGTTGATAAAAACTTTGATAATAATAACAGTAATACCAATGGTAAAAACTTTAATAATAACAATACTACTAGTTGGTAAAAACTTTAATAATAATAACAGTAATACTAATGGTAAAACTTTAATAATAACAAAACTACTCATCCTGTAACCCTTGTTGATATAAACTTTAATAATGATAACAATACTACTATTTGTAAAAACTTTAATAGTTATAACAATATTACTAGTTGATAAAAACTTCAATAATAATAACAGTAATTCTATTGGTAAAAAACTTTAATAATATTAACAATAATACTACTAGTTGATAAAATAGTTTTAGAATCATAACAGTAATACTAATGGTAAAACTTTAACAATAACAATACTACTAATCCTATAACCCTTGTTGATATAAACTTTAATAATGATAACAACACTACTATTTGTAAAAACTTTAATAGTAATAACAATATAGTTGATAAAAACCTTTAATAATTATAACAATAATACATTTATACAGACTTTAATAATAATAACAATATTAGCATTGATAAAAATCTTAATAATAATAACAGTAATACTTTTGTTTTGATAAAAAAACTTACTAAAAAAACAATAATACTATTGATAAAAAAACTTTAAAACATTTTTTATCTGTTTGGATGTTTTTGAGGTTAAACATGCAAATGTGCTATTATACTGTATTATTGAAATAGTAATTTAAAATCTCAGGGGCTACTTCAAGTAAATAATTTAGGTCAAGGGGGTTCCGCTGACAAAAATCTAAAACCCCTAACCTACAAATGAGAAAAAGCACAAGCAATCTATTATTATGATTTCTTTTCATTATTTAAAAATATAGTAAATGCTTGTTAGGACTATTAAATTATACATATTCTATATGCATATTGTTTATTTGTTTTTGGGGGGAATTTTGGTAAAAAATATGACTTGGATATGTTCTTAACATACTTCATGAGATTTACCCAGATGGATTTATTGATTGTGATTTTAATGTATTACCTGTAGATACCAGAGCCTACAGAAAGAGTGGATTCAGCTACAGTCGGAGCTGTTGGCTCAGAGTTCAGTTCTGCGGGCGGAGATGAGCGCCGCTCAGCTTGAACGAACCAAACTGGAGGGAGAACTCAATACACTTAAAGAACAGAACCAACAGCTGGACCTTAACAATGTTCGTCTTAGCAGCCAGTCTCAGGTATGACTACATTTACACAGAAGGCACTTTACTTTTATTATAAAATGAATACAGCAGGTCTTGCTATGTGAATATGAAAAGTGTATTTTTAGATAAGATTAGATTAAACTTTATTGTCACTGTGCAGAATACAAGTACAGAGCCGATGAAATTGTTTTATTTAAAATAAAGAAAAGTTGTAAAAAAAAAGTTTTTGCACAAACTTGTACAGTCCATGCCAGCCTTAGAGCATACTGTCATTAAAGCAAACAAAATTCATGTAATCAAAATTTAATATCACTTTTTTGGTGGTTATTTCATTGGCTATAAGTAACTTTGGAAATACCTGTCAACTTATTATTTTCTAACTATACCATACCCACAGTCTACTAATACTTAACTAATACACCAATGAGAATTTGTTGACATGTACATACGTAGAAAAAGGTATAAACGCTGTCACTGAAGTGATACTCTTTCAAAAAGTACACCTTTGTATCCAAAGAGTGCATATTAGTACCTCAAAGGAACATGATTGGCACCTCAGAGGTACATATCTGTACCTAAATGTAACCCTGGACCACAAAACCAGTCATAAGTTGCATGAGTATATTTTTAGCAATAGCCAACAAGACACTTTGTGTGTCAAAATTATAATTTCTAATACCAAAAAGAGAGGTTTAAAGGAAATTAAAGGTGGGGTGCATGATTTTTGAAAACACTTTGGAAAAGGGAGTCGGGCCAACTACCAAAACACACGTGTAGCCAATCGGCAGTAAGGGGCGTGTCTACTTACCGACATCATTGCATGGGTTGCGTATGTGTGGGGCGGGTCTATCAAAAGAAGGTCCAGATTCTTTTGGGGTTTGGGCGTGTTTGTTTAGGTCATTTCAAATGTCAATATTGTCAATATTCAGAGATCATGCACCCCACCTTTAAGTAAAGATCATGTTCCATGAAGATATTTTTTACATTTCTGTAAAAAATTTTTTTATATATATATATATATATAAAATTATACACATTCTATATGCATATTGTTTATTTGTTTTTATTTGGATTTTCTTTGGATTTTATATATATATATATATATATATATATATATATATATATATATATATATATATATATATATATATATATATATATATATATATATATATATATATAAAATTATACACATTCTATATGCATATTGTTTATTTGTTTTTATTAGGATTTTCTTTGGATTTTATATATATATATATATATATATATATATATATATATATATATATATAAAATTATACACATTCTATATGCATATTGTTTATTTGTTTTTATTTGGATTTTCTTTGGATTTTATATATATATATATATATATATATATATATATATATATATATATATATATATATATATATATATATATATATATATAAATGTATTTATCATTAGAAATATGTGTTGCTAAGGACTTCATTTAGACAACTTTAGAGGAGATTTTCTCAATTTTAATATTTTTTGCACCCTCAGATTCCATATTTCCCTCAATTTATGTCTATAATATTTCAAATAATATAATTATCATTTAAAAATGCTAAACCCCACTCTGTGTTTAAGAGTTAAATTTTAGCAACATTGAAAAAATGAATCACATTAACTTTATTGTGATTGCTTATTAAAAACAAATAAAAAATAAAGCTTTATTATGTATCTCTGTGTCCCTATTTTGTACTCACATGCTTGTGTGTTACAGCTCCTTACCCAATTGAAGGCAAACATGGAAGAGGAGAACCGACATCTAGTAGAGCAAAACCAGAATCTAGCCAAAGAGAACAAAGCTTTGCTTGAGAGCAGTTTGGAGAGCAGAGACCAACATCACAACCAGCAGAGAGAATACCTGTAAAAACCCATACAAATACACACTTTAACACACAATGCACTGTCCTGCATACAATTTAAAAGCAGTAGTTGTGATAACTGACCGATAAATAAAGATTTACACCTAGCGCATCAATGTACTATTTTACACTTATGATCGATTATCTGTAGTGCAACAGACGACCACTAGGATCAGTGAATAACCTTCATCTCTCATCTGTCCACCCCAGTGATAAGCTCAATGAACTGCGCAGAGAGAAGCAGAAGCTGGTGGAGAAGATAATGGATCAGTATCGAGTTCTGGAGCCCGGTCTGCCCGGCATGTGTACACCCAAACAACCAAAGTTAGTCATCCTTTAACATCTGCCCCAGCAGACCGTTCACTATTCCCTCATGCTGTTTAAATTACAGGGGTCCAGAACCTCTTGTAGCCCACCCAGTTTATGGGCTGATTGCACATCAATGTCATTCAATTCTTTATATAGCAAGAGGTCCACATCTCTGTGATGTCTAATTACGATTGATTTATAAGAATATTAGTCTGGATAATAACAGCTACAATGAAATAGCTATTCATAGCTCTCCGCCTGTAGCTATCGGTAATGACAGAGTCGATTATGACCCAAGTAGAGAAAGCAAATAAATGTTTTTTATATCCAACCTTGACATTCGGTTGCACATTATATTACCCCTTGCACAGGTGTATATAGCATCTGTAAATACAAATGTCCTCAGAATATATTCATTCTGTCCAAATATATACACCTCAGCTGTCACTGGGGCAGTACCCTTAAAGAGTAACTAAACCCCTGGTCAGTGCCTGACTCCGCCCACTGGCAATATTTGAAAAATGCAAGAAAAGTGGGCAGACCCCAACGGAGATAGAGGGGATGAACTAAGTGTGTGGTGAGATCGCAACAAGGGCGTGGTGAGCTTGAACCTGCTTACGTCACGAGTCATTTTTTGGACCCAACATCCAATAGGAAAATTCAACTGCAGTAGCCACCGTTTAACCTGAAGAGGGCAGCACTCAGACGTTTTTACACCATATATTGTAGTATTGAAACACTTTATATCCAAATGTCAAAAAACTTACTAAAATCAATGAACAGCACTAATAAAGCATCATTCTTACAGATCATTAACTAAAAAAAGTTGGTTTAGGGTTTAGTTACTCTTTAAAAAGTACAGCTTAGAGTTCCCTCAGGATGGTACCAAATGTATGCATATTTGTACCTAATAGTACATATTAGGATCTTTTAAAGGGTAGCTACTGCCCCAATGACAGCTGTATACAGTCTACATATTATATTTTATTCTTTAATTTGTGTCTTGCTTTACTAGAAGCTTCAGTTATCAAGGAAAATTCCTTAAAGCTATTTCTGATTTCTGTGATCTACATTCTTCCAAAAACTTACCAGAAACTCCCCACTGTTCTTAAAAATGCAAAACTTCAATCACTTTAACCGTCTCCTGTCCGCAGGAAGTCGAACTGGATTGCGGACCGCATGAAGAAGCTGATAAAGCCAAAAGGTGGAAGCAAAGAGGGTCGTGCTCTTTTTGTTGCTGCTGGCAGTATAGAGAACCTCGCGGATGCCATGGACGGACCGCCCGGTTCACCGACTCCGTTGTCCGGTGAGAGCTGCAGATCTGTGTGGCTTGTGTAATAATATTAGACATATTACGGCACAGAGTGAAAGAGAGCGCCAATAAGTTAAGACTGCAGGGTTCACTGGACTCACTAAAACACAAACAGGTCCCCCAAAGCCCATAACAGTGAATGATGCTGTTACTTCACCCAATTATGCCATTTCCTTCTCGGACCACAATCATTAATTTTGTGTTTATGTGAAGGAGAAATGCAATGAAATCCGGAGATCAGATTAATATTGTGCTGATTGTATACAATGTGTAGGATATAAATACTAAAGAGGGTATCAGCGCTTATTGTGCATTACATTTTCTGAGAATATAAATCATTACGGTTTTACCCAACACCAACAAGACTCTGAGCAAGAAAAATCATTTTTACACATAAATGTTTGTGCGTGTACAATTCGTCATCATATTTCTCACTAAAATATTACCATAATAATACAGCAGAAAGATATTTTTGCATTGTAACTTCACATTCAATGTTGTTATGTATACAGATGTTTTAATATTTTATTTTAGTAAATTTACTTGGATTATTACTGTAATATTTTTATATAAAAATATGTATTTTTGTGTTACAGTAATAATACAGAACCAATTCTCCTAAACAATATGTCACAAAAAACCTTAATTGATCTGAAATTGTCTTATATATTTTATTTGATTTTGATATGAGGCAGACATATCCCATAATTATCTTTTAAAAATTAAACCTTTCTTATATTGCGGTTTAGTATAATGCATCTATCACTATTTCACCCCACAGTGCATGACCCCATCAGTGCTCCAGTTTCCCCAAGTATACTAAGAAGAGCTTCAGCCCAGGCTGAATCAGAAGACCAACCTAAGGCGAATCTCCGCTCTGGTCGACGCAAGCTGGGCTCCAGGCACGGCTGGGCTATTGGGAGGGGCAGAGGTGTTTCCCAGTCCTTCAGTCCCGGCGACCAGCATACACAACCTCGCATTCGCCTGCGCTCATCCCAACCTACAGCCGGAGCCCTGTGGGAACATGACGGCAGTCCTACACCCAGCCATGACAGTGAAGAGGGGAGAGGTGAGGGAGATTATATAAAAATATCAACTAAATGAACAGAAAAGATTGGGAATGAAGAAAATAAAGTTTCTTTTTGAAAGTTTCTTTGGGGAACTCCTATAAACTCTTAGATGTTTCTTAAGGAGAAAAAGAAAGCAGACACAAATGAGACAATTGTTGAGTAGGAGTATAAAGATATTTAAGACAGCTCATTACTTCCCTTCGGAGAGGAATGCAAAATAAAATGTGTTTCCAATTGTTTGTTTTAGTTGAGAGCGAGGAAAGCATCTCGGCTGAGCACTCGGATGTTAGTCGTGTGTCATCAGGAGCTGAAGGTTGGTCATCAGAATTGTCAGTTATTAAATAAATGGTTTTATATTTTGCTTATAATAATATAATAAAATATGAATCTAAAATAATATTTCTCTTTATCTCCTTTAGACTTTCACTCCAGTTTTGACAAGCCACAAGACTTACAAGAGAAATCTTAATTTGTTAATGTATATTTTATTATTTTTTTATCTATAGGATGTTACACATACACAACACCCATAAAACTTTGTATACTCTTATATGTCATGATAAAACAGGACAATCGACACAGGAAAATATTTACATATTGTGAAAAATAAATGAATTTATATCAAATATGTATAGTATTTCTATAATAAGTGTATATGTGTGTGTGTCTATATACAGTACTGTGCAAAAGTCTTAGGCCACCATGCTACCATTAGATTCGTTGTTTTTGTAATTTTATAGGGATTATATTTAATTATATATCAGTCTCTTTATTAAAATACAACCAGAAAATACAGGAAATGTGTATGCAGTATTAAAGCAGTATAAAAGTATAAGCTGAAGTGTCAAGTATTTAGGGTAAACTCCCCTTCCACTTGAGCAATAGCAGGAAACTGCAGGATTTCTTAAACCTAAATGAAATTAAATCCTAATTTATAAATCTAATCAAATGACTTCAGGACTTCAGTCTCCTTAAAAAAGCTCAAGATGTGTTTCGTGCCAAAGAGGTCACACTAAATACTGACTGATGCATGAAGAAGACTGTTTGTAATTTTGGGTACATATTTCCTGTATTTTCTGTTTGTATATTAAAAAAGATTGAAAAATAAATATGGATGGACATTAAAACTTATTAAAAGCTATATATATATATATATATATATATATATATATATATATATATATATATATATATATAAATAAATAAATATATATATTTATATAATAATAAATATATATATATATATATATATAATATATTTATTTATTTATTTATATAGTTTGTTGGCACAAGCTACAGTTCCTATTACTTACCACTATGTGGCAGTATATTGTCCAGTGGTTGATGTCCTAGTGGTGACATGCGAGTGCCTTATACAAAGAGATGCTAACAAGTTATTTATGAGAGCAGATTAATTCATGCCATCTTGTTGGAAAGAAGCTGACACTTTACATACTTTGACATTTAGAGCGGAGGGAGAAGATGATGGGGGTCTTAAAACAATGTGGGTGCAGGCAGTTTTTTTCTATCTTGACAATTCTTGGCTGGGGTGAATCATAACTCAAAAACGACAAATGCAACGCTAATACAATTCATGAATTATGCAGTTGTCATGGCAACATTAATCAAAATGCATCAGTCTGCAGACCATTTTGTCGATGGATTGATGATACACCGAGCACAGCGCTTCACTGGGATCAGAGATTGTCATCCAGTACACCACATTTTAAACAATGCCATAAAGATACGGCATTCAGACGATGCAGACAATGCCAGCGAAGCGATTTATTGTCTCGAGATAAGTCAAAAGCACAAAAACATCATTTTTTTCAGGCTTAAGTGTTAAACTAACAAAAAGGGTGGTGAAGTTGGCAGAGTTTGGACTAAAATGAGTGGACCCCTGAGGGTTGGTTTCATTTAGTTGAGAGGTGAATGATTATTCTTTGAGATTTCAGGCCTGATTGCCTCTTAAAAATGGCCTTTAAACAAATACAAAGATTTTGCCTTTCAAATTCATGGCGTTTGTTGAAAATACAATGTCAAGGCTTTGCAGGCATTCTTTGAAATATGGTTGCAACACTTGCAAAAAAACATGTACCAAAAGGTACTATGATATTTTTGGAAGGACTATATATAATTATGTTTAAAAAGCTACTGTATGTTTTACCATTAGATTTGAAAGTAGTACCATAATACCACCACCACGGTAAGTTTTTGTAAGGTGATCTGTTCAAAGCACTCTCATCTAACTCTCTCTCTCTCTCTCTTTTCATCAACAGCTCTGACATGCACCACCATACACCCCCCCCAAACCCCCTCATTCTCCCTCCCATACTTGTTTCTCCTCCAGTGTATTAAAGCCTTTGACGCTCTCAGTAAAAAGCTGATTTATTTTGTGGAAGTATCGATCGGTCCCTGCATTAAAGATTATAATTCATTACCCCAGCCCCTTTTAATACATTAAACATTCAAAATAAAAATAAAATAAAATCGAGGTGGGTGAGAGGAGAGCACTCAGACACTATCCACTCACACATTCTTAATCACATTTGGATAAACACACATACACATGGAAATATAAAAAAAACCTCAGTGACTAAGTTTTTAGAAATATATTATACACTTTAATCTTATTTCAATATTTAACTGCATTAAATCACACCTACGCTGTACAAATTCTGCCTATATTTGCACACACCAAAATGCAGATCTCACTAATAATGCTTATAATTATTATTCATGCAGCACTTTTATCATTTATTCAACTTTCTCCCTGCAAATGATAGAAATTTCCTAAGATACCCGTGTATATGAACTAGAACATATAGAAACTTATAGGTAAACTGTTTTGACATCATATACCTATTTTAGCAACTGGATTGCAGCATTGTCACCTAAGCAACAAGCCCATATGCCATCCAGATCACCTTTGTAAAGAACTAATATCATGTCATTATAAGAAAAGTAAAATAACAACTTTACTCAGCTGACACTTACTTTATAAATTGAAATAGTATCACTGCAAAAAAATAAAAAATAAGTTAGTATTTGTGACTTACATAAAATCATACATGTAAAGACAATACTGTGAAAATATAACCTTGATATCTTTAATATTGACTTAGTAGTGCCATGTCAAAGATTGAAATTAAAGTTGAATCAATGATTGAAATCAAACTCCTTATGCCTGGACTTCACAAACAGGGCCAAATGTTTGTCTTGTATTTCGTAAAAATTCCTAAATGAAGAGACATTAACTTGATAAACAAAAAGACAAGAAATTAAGTCTTGTTTTCTAATAATAATGCCTTAAATGATTAAAAATATCTGCCATTGGTGTAAGAAAATTTACTGAATTTATTTGAAACTTCAGTGTTAACCATCAAAGTGGCCTAGACATCACAAGCCAAAGAGAACAGCGGACGATGCAAGACACCCACAATGACTGTAAATGCATTGGCATTCTAAGATTAATAAAAAGATCCATCAAAAACATTGCACTGAGAGCCGTTTGGGCAGAGCATTTTGCAAATACCTGAAGATGGATGATAAAAACAGAAACAAACAAGACGGAGATACAATAGACTATTTTTTAATAGAGAGAATTGGCAATCATGCATTTGCCCTCAAAATGCAATGTCCATAAATGACCTGCCGGTCCATTAACACAGCAAGCGTTCATATCTCCATTAACCAACAAATAATTTTTATTGCAAATACTGCATTTAGGCCTCGTGCACAACTGCTCACAATGGCTTTTATTGATACAAATCGAAACATTATCCATATTCTTATAGGTTTGTCCTTAAGTTAACTAGTTTTCATTGGATTAATTGCTTTAATTCCTAATGATCATTCAAGTGTTTGTTCAATATTATAAACAAACACTTACTGTCATACTCCTGCTGAGTAATGTGGTAAACAAACTATAATCTTATTTTAACTGCCTCCATGTGCTTTGGGACTCCTGCAATTGTTAAATATTAGATTAGTAATATTATATTAGATATATGCTACACTTTTGTCAAACAGAAAGAGATGCACTCCCATACAATACAGTAAACATCATAAATATTTCAGTAGACACCAACAAAGAGAAAACAGCCATGCTATACACACGTAGGTAAGCGTCACAGAGCTCTGCAAGAGATGCAACTTAACTTCACTAAAAATAATTCTCACATGACGCTTTATGCTGCCGCAGTGCTTACTGGCGAAGAACAAAAGAAAAAAATGCAGATTTAATTACAAGAGTTGTACGGATCAGCTTTTATCGGGAACCTTCACTTTTTGCTCCTATACACTCCCTTAAAGATGCTGGGTTATTTTCAACCCAGCGTTGGGTCAAAAAGGGACGAGCCCAGCGGCTGGGTTTAAAAATTAACCCAGAAAGTGTTTATATTTGAGCCAGCAATGGGTTAAAACAACCCAGAATGGGTTAAATTACAAGCCAGCGGGCTGGGCTCATCACCTTTTTGACACATACGACAAGTATTAAAAAGGTCACAAAATAACTTTGGGGGGGGGGGTTTAAGGACATTTAGCTTCTTTTCATTCTCCTCGTACGTAATTTTGTGCTCTAATGTCTTAAAATAAATAAATAAATCACTCCCCGTCTGCACCTACGCTTCCCCTCCCGGTTTACCTTCTACTCCCTTCAACGTCTGTGTTTCCGGCTCTGACAGGCTTTCAACTTGTAAATCAGTGAATTGATCTTGAGGGGCAGCGGAGTGTCCTGGGTTCTGCTAAAGATCCATTTTCATTTCACAAGCAGCCCCTCCACCCCCCAACATCTCCTCCACCATCCATAAACATCAGAAACCGCATCCCGTCCAATTCTTCATGACCCTGGCTACCTTTTTTTTAACTCATACTCTTACTTGCCCCGTCAATTAGATCTAACTGTTCTACCCAGGGGCGTCATTTCGGTAACACTTTACGTGAAGGGTTGTGCATAAGACTGACATGACACCTTCATAATCATGACATGACACGTGTCATGAACATGAAGGAGATTTTTTGCACATTTCTGACAACTGTCATTAAGTTTCATTTGTTCAATCATGTCATTTTTAATGCAAAGATGACATTGTTTGATATGTCTTTGTTATGACATAAACATGACATAGCAGAATAATGATCAAACTTAAGAAACTACCTATAGCTACATTACATTCAACTGTCATTTAAATATCATTAAGTGTTAATACTATGTTAAATATTTTACAATACCTTAACAAAATGCAAGAGACTATATAAGACTATACTTAACTTTATGTATGTGCCCAATAAACTGACAACTAACTGAACTTGTTCTTCCTCACATACAGGGTTCTGAAAATTTCTGACATAGAACGAAAAAACAAAACATTTAACTGATTTAATTAATAAATTTTTTAATTAATGTTTTTCCAGAGATTTTGACCCAACGCTGCATGGCTTAACCCAGTGGTTCCCAAACTTTTTCAGCATGTGGCCCCCCTTGTGTACGGTGCATTCCTTCGCGGCCCCCCAAAGAAAATTTGTGACAAAAAACTGTACTAAAACTCAACATTTTGATAAAAAAAAACATTAAATAATACAAAAAAAGTAGTGCTTTTGGTTAGTAGCCTTATTTTTTAGGTTTAATTACACAGAATTCATGATAAATTAATGTATTTCATAAAATGTCATAAAACTAGGGCCCCCCTGGCACCATCTCGCGGCCCCCCTGGGGGCCCTGGCCCCCAGTTTGAAAACCACTGGCTTAACCCATTATTGTACTGTTTTCATTTAATTTGAGATGAATCAGTCTCCAAATGCAATAAAATATAATTGTATACATTTTAATTATTATTATAATTATTATAATAATTATTATTATTATTGGATAATTTATTTTATTTCTTAAACAATGGAGGAACTTGGAACATGGAACTTAAAAAAAACATTATGAACTGAAGAATATTCATGAAGCTGTTATGAAATTTTACAGAGTATTAACACTTAATGATATTTTAATGACAAATTATATTTGTACCTCTGTAGTTGAGGTCAAGAAAAATATTCATGACGCTGTTATAAAACTATATGACAGAGTATTAAGACTTAATGACATTTTAATGACAAATTCAATTTGTCTCACTGGTCAGTTATGTTGTTTTGGTAATGTCAAGTTGTCATAACAAAGAGATTAATATTCAGTAACTCGCAGACCAGATAAACTGACCTACACGTTATTAAAATGTTACTCTGTGAAATCCAAGCTAAAGTCTCATAATCTAATAGTTTGATTTCAATCATTGATTTCTCATTATTTCAATCTTTGACATGACCTTACTCAGTTAATATTAAAGATAATTTTGTGTTAAAAAAATGCTGGGTTGAAAAAAAGGGTAAAAAAGGCACGAGCCCAGCAGCTGGGTTACAGTCAACTCAAATTTTTGATCTTATAATTTGACCTAACAATGGGGTAAATAACCCAGCATTTTGGGTTGAAACAACCCAGCACGGGTTATACTACAACCCAGCATGTAGGGCTTGTCCCTTTTTGATCCATGCCGGGTTGAAAATAACCCAGCATTTTTAAAGTGTAGTTTTGGGTAAGGTATATATGTATGTTTAATTCTTCCAAAGTGTTTTAGATAATATTAATTGGACTTGGATTAATATTTAAATAGCCTTGATTTATTTTTAATCCATCAAACATAAAAAAAATCAGTACACTGTAAAAAATGCTGGGCTATTTTCAAACTCAAGCGTTGAGGCAAAAAGGGAAGAACCCAGCACCGTTGTAATTTAACATATGCTGGGCAAACCCATTGTTGGGTCAAATATAAAATTTTTCTGGGTTCATTTAACCCAGTAGCTGAGCTCGACCATTTTTGACCCAACACTTGGTTGAAAATAGCCCAGCATCTTTTAGAGTGTATAGGAGCAAAGTGAAGGTTCCCGATAAAAGCTAAGGGTAGTGAAATTTGCATTTAGATACAGAGGGGCCGTTTAAACAGGCATGGCACTTCTTGTTCTACTCAGGAAGATTTGACCAGATTTAAAAATCGATGACAAATTGCATCCATACACCATGGCAGGATTCGGTTTGACTGACAGAATCTGAGGTTCTGTGACTGACAATACACACGAAACGCAGCTGAAGGAAGAGACAGAAGCGAGTTGATAAGATCATTGAAAGCGAGAGCACCGAGGGCATGGGAGAGAAAGATAAGGGGGAAAGCGTGTGGCAAAAGAGAGAGACGACAAGCTCTCATCTCTCGCTGTGGTTCTGCTGCAAGCCTATAGGATGCACTCCAGTGAAATCTTCACTGAAGGGTTCCTATTTCAGCGACAGCCTCACACTGGCGGCTTTCACTGTGCCAATACAGCAAATTAAATAACACTTTACTAAGAAGGCTAGAGAGGGACGGAGAGCTGGATTGAAAGAGGGAGGAAAGGAAGAGCTAAGTGCTGATGGGACGGTGATGAAGACTGGATTTAGGATAATTACTCCTCAGAGCGCTTCCCTGCGTCCTCTCTCATTCGTTCGCCTTAGTTCCCCCCTCCGCTCTCATTATTTGGAGATGCTCGCCTGATGACAGTATCTGAGCTGGCTGTCACTTATTAAAAAATGAAAATTGCTTCAGATGAGTTTATTAAACTCATCTCTCCCCCTCGGTCTCTCCGTTCTTTAGAAGACAGAACATCACGCTGAGATGAAAGGATCCTCATCTTGTTGGAAATGGCCGTAAAAGATGTTCAAATTGTTGGAGACAAGTGGAAAATAATAAATCACATAACAATTGATTGCGAGTTCTTTTCTTTGGCAGGGGAATTTGTATGACACGAGAAACAAAATCAATCGGCATCGATATATCAAAATACTTCATCTGTTCTAAATCCATTTGCTGACATTATACTATTAACTCAAAGGCTTACGGTGTAATTAATGAAAGTTGCATTAAGAGCGGCCCCAGCCATTAGTTCAGAGCGAGGAGTTGACTTTAATGAGAGTCTTTTATCATACGGAAAGACAGAAAGTACACTGAAGAAGTAGAAATAGTGCACTTTCATTATAGGTTAAGCGTTACAACCATTGACATGCACTTTTGATTTTTTTAAATGAAATGTTAACTCCATAAACAACATTCACACAAGACACATTCTATTCAATTTCAACTTAAACACAGTAAAATTACATATTTCACGAATAAAAAAATACATGCATCGCTCATAATCGTGCTTATATGTAAAGATTATGCCATAATAACATTTAGTAACACTTTAAAATAAGGTTGGATTTGTTAGTTAACATGAACTAACAATGAGCAATACTTAAACAGCATTTATTAACCTTAAAGGATTAGTCAATTTTCTTAAAAAATAATAAAAATAAACAATAATTTACTCACCACCATGTCTTCCAAAATGTTGATGTCTTTCTTTGTTCAGTCGAGAAGAAATTGTTTTTTGAGGAAAACATTCCAGGAGTTTTTTCATTTTAATGGACTTTAATGGACCCCAACACTTAACAGTTTTAATGCAGTTTAAAATTGCAGTTTCAAAGGACTCTAAACGATCCCAAACGAGGCATAAGGGTCTTATCTAGTCAAATAATTAAAATTTTTGACAAGAAAAATAAAAAACTATGCACTTTTAAACTACAACTTCTCGTCTATCTCTGGTCCTGTGACGCGCCAGCGCGACCACACGTAATACGTCATCACGCCGAAAGGTCACGGATGACGTATGCGAAACTACGCCCCAGTGTCGTACAAGTGTGGAGAAAGAGGACCGTTCCGATATTATTGTATGTGGAATGATACTAATTAATGTATTTGTGTCAGTTTATTGTTTTAAAAGGTCCGCAAATGTGCGTTTCATATATGTAACACGTGACCTTTGGACGTCATTAAGCAATTCATGAGGTCGCGCTGGCGCGTCACAGAACCAGAGATAGACGAGAAGTTGTAGTTTAAAAGTAAATATTTTTTATTTTTCTTGTCAAAAATGACAATCGTTTCGCTAGATAAGACCGTTATGCGTTGTTTGGGTCGTTTAGAGTCCTTTGAAACTCCATTGAAACTGCATTAAAACTGTTAGGTGTTGGGGTCCATTAAAGTCCATTAAAATGAAAAAAAAAATCAAAAACATAATTTCTTCTCGACTGAACAAAGAAAGACATCAACATTTTGGATGACATGGTGGTGAGTAAATTATCTCGATTTTTTTAAAGAAAATAGACTAATCCTTTAAAGTTAAATTCAACATTTACTACACTCTAATTTTCATCCAAGCATTGGCTCGGGCATAGCCATTGGGTTAAATTAACTCAGAAAATGATTAAAATTAAAACAACCCAGAATAGGTTAAATTACAACTCAACAGGCTGGGTTCGTCCCTTTTTGACCCAATGCTGAAATGAAAATAACCCATTTTTAAAAATCTAAGTTGTATCGGATAACATTACAGTAGTTAATTCACAATGAACAAACATTGGTATTATTGGTATTTCTATTATTAATAAAGATGATTACATGCTGTTCAAATATACTGCGCATTGTTAGTTCACATTATGCATTTACTAATGTTAATGAATGAAACCTTAATGTAATGTATTACCCTAGATTTCTATAAAACTGAATTTCAGAGAAAGATGTTTAATGAATAGCAAATTACGACAATGTTTAAATAATAGTTCGCCCATTAATGAAAATGTCATTATCATTTACTGACCCTCAACCCACACAATTTTCTCTCTTCTGTCACAAACAAAGGTGATGTTATACAGTAGATTCACACTTGTTTTTTATTCAGTACAATAAAAGTAAGTATGGTGACCTGTGAAAAATCTCAGGTGTGAAATGACACAAGTGCAGTAAATGATGACTGATTTTTTGGGTGAACGATTTCCTAAGCACGACTTAAACAACATCATGACTTCATCAGGAAACTTACAGCAGCAATACCTGAATTACATGTACTGTAGCAATGTTTGGGTGATATGAATGAATCAGACGGTGCCAGGCAGCTGTTATTATAGCTGTTGTTTGTCAGAACGCATCAGGTAAAAGCGAGACACACACTGATGTGGCGGAAAAGAGGCTTGAACTTGTGTGGCGTTTCCACAGCAACTATGACATCCTCTCATAATTTGCTCTTTGGTGGTGAACCTGCAGGTGAAAAACAGATCTAATAGAGCCGCGAGCACACAGATACATTACAATCACAAAAATATCCCAGACACGCCAGACGTACATGAACGCTGCTGGCACCGCAATATGTCATAACTGTGTATTAGCCCAAGAATTGTCTATGCAACATGTTACAGAAACATAAAGTGTCATCACAGTAGCCATTTGTGAGTCAGTAGGCTTGTGAATATTTCATAAAGACATAAAATTTAGTCATAAAATACTAAATTAGTCACTGTGGTGCTTTTGAATTCATTCTTTTAACAACGTAAACACTGCATCCAATTAAAATGCTAATTCAGGCGGTGTTAGTTTGTTAGCAGTGCGAGCCACACGCATACAGATATCACACAACACTTGAGCGTAAGGTATAACTTTAAATTGCATGGTTTGTGCCCTCAGAAGAAAGCATAACAAACAAATGCATTGACGTCACAGTCCGAACCATCTTTAAATGACATCTCGGTCTGGCCAGGAGGCTGTGCGCATCATTGAAATGTACATATTAGTAATGCGATGACAGCACAGTACCACCGGGTACACTGTGTTTTTATTTTTTTAAGGGTGATTATGAGATGATATAAAGTGCAAATAATAAAAATGACAGCTTCAATTCCTCACACGCTATGTTATAAACAGGTTAGCGGTGTAAAAGTAAAATTAAATGTTGAAACAAAATGTAAAAGTTAAATGTGACCTAATAAACAAGAGGGCAAGATTAATCTTTGAATGCATTCGCTGTAAAAGCCCTTCAGCATGGATACAAGTAAAATGTGTGTGACAGACCTTGTGAGAAGTAGGCAGGCAGTCTTGTTTCATACAGCTCTTTGTCAGACTTCAGAAACACACAGAAGATGACCCGGTCCAACTGACAGAAGACGAAACAAGAAAAACCGAAATAAAAAATGAATGAACACTGAATAGCTCAAGCTGTGAATTTCCAGACAGTACTACACAGACACACTTTAAGCAACACTCGTAAGCTTAATGATGCAATACCATCGACCGAAGAAAATAATTTCCATTTGTTCCCTGGTTTGTACAAACAAGCATGACAGGTGCAAAATTCTAGACTTCCATTGGAACTGCATTTTTGGTTGTTTTTGCAACAACATTACTTTCGTGTGGACAAACCTAGTCATCCTTTAAACATTTTGTAGGCTTTAGCACTAATATGATCTCTCCCGTGGAAGGAAGGTCCCCTAGAAAAGACCACTCGGGTACAGTCGGTCAGCATAATGTAATGTATGGGCGTTTCTAGCTGGAAAGGCACCGTGCCAATGACCTAACTGTCCTTGACAGAACACCAGCACCAGTCCCAAATGCTTCGTGGTGAAAAACAACATAAAAAGAATAGACTGAGATCCGTGCCAGCATCCCAGAACCTCCATCACCATGACAACAGAGGCGAGGGCAGGTGGGCTGTTCCTGCTTCTAATCATGTTCTTGTAACACATCATTGCATCCAGCCAGCACTCCTCCTCTGCCACTGAAATCTCTCTCTCTTTCTCTCTCAGCTTCTTTATCCCTCCCGCTCTCTCGTTTTCTCTCTTTTCTTGTCAGCAGTAGTATTGTTATTTTCTTTCTCTTTTGCCAAATGTCTCTCTCTCTCTCTCTCTCTCTCTCTCTCTCTCTCTCAATCTGTATTGCTTTGTCTGTCTGATTCAGATTCAAATTCATGAAGCTTTATTGGCATGCTAAAAAATAGGAACGAGCGGATCGATCTTGAAGCATTGATACCAAAAACAGACATCATTGATCCTCGTGTAAAAATATTGAACTATAGTGTTTTCATTATTTATTTAGTATCAACGTGTGCATAACATAACCCTTCAAATAAAAAGCAGTTGTGAGGGATAAGGACTGTTTCTCATCTTTATAGGCGGTTGATTGATATATGATAAACAACAACAGTGAACTCAGCATTTGAACGGTTATTCTCAATATCCTTATTTTTAATTGGAGATATCTATATGTGAACCTGTCTGTGAAATCCAGGCTAAAGTCTCATAATCTAATTGAGATTAGGAGAATCAAAGTTTGATTTCAGTCATTGATTTTAATCCTTAACATGACTTTACTTAGTCAATTTTGAATATATCAAGGTTATTAGATGGGTTTTCACATGCAGGGTCAAATAATTGGCAACATTTACATTCAAGGATTCTGCAGACATGGTAATTTGTACATTGCATTTAAACTATACACTCACCTAAAGGATTATTAGGAACACCATACTAATAATGTGTTTGACCCCCTTTCGCCTTCAGAACTGTTTTAATTCTACGTGGCATTGATTCAACAAGGTGCTGAAAGCATTCTTTAGAAATGTTGGCCCATATTGATATAGCATCTTGCAGTTGATGGAGATTTGTGGGATGCACATCCAGGGCACGAAGCTCCCGTTCCACCACATCCCAAAGATGCTCTATTGGGTTGAGATCTGGTGACTGTGGGCCATTTTAGTACAGTGAACGCGAAGAACCCAATTTGAAATGATTCAAGCTTTGTGACATGGTGCATTATCCTGATGGAAGTAGCCATCAGAGGATGGGTACATGGTGGTCATAAAGGGATGGACATGGTCAGAAACAATGCTCAGGTAGGCCGTGGCATTTAAACGATAACCAATTGGCACTAAGGGACCTAAAGTGTGCTAAGAAAACATCCGTCAAACCATTACACTACCAGCCTGCACAGTGGTAACAAGGGATGATGGATCCATGTTCAAATTATGTTTACGCCAAATTCTGATTCTACCATCTGAATGTCTCGACAGAAATCGAGACTCATCAGACCAGGCAACATTTTTCCAGTCTTCAACTGTCCAATTTTGGTGAGCTCGTGCAATTGTAGCCTCTTTTTCCTATTTGTAGTAGAGATGAGTGGTGGGGGCTTCTGCTGTTGTAGCCCATCCGCCACAAGGTTGTGCCTGTTGTGGCTTCACAAATGCTTTGCTGCATACCTCGGTTGTAACGAGTGGTTATTTCAGTCAAAGTTGCTCTTCTATCAGCTTGAATCAGTCGGGCCATTCTCCTCTGACCTCTAGCATCAACAAGGCATTTTCACCCACAGGACTGCCACATACTGAATGTTTTTCCTTTTCACACCATTCTTTGTAAACCCTATAAATGGTTGCGCTTGAAAATCCCAGTAACGGAGCAGATTGTGAAATACTCAGACCGGCCCGTCTGGCACCAATAATCATGCCACGCTTAAAATAGCTTAAATCACCTTTCTTTCCCATTCTGAAATTCACTTGGGAGTTCAGCAGATTGTCTTGACCAGGACCTAAATGCATTGAAGCGACTGCCATGGATTGGTTGATTAGATAATTGCATTAATGAGAAATTTAACAGGTGGTTCCTTATAATCCTTTAGGTGAGTGTACATTAATTGTATTTTATCCCATGCTTTATTTTGATTGGTTAAGAATGTTCCAAAGGTATACACTATTTTTCGATAAACGCATACCTTACCTGTCAAATGTCTTAAAATAACCACCAGAGCAATGTTTGTGGTAACCCCGGTATAAGCAAAATAATTCACTCCCGTCATTGAATTATTTGAAAATAATGCACACCCACAGTGTAACTCCGCTTTGCGTCGTGCCGCATTGGGTGTGCATTATTTTCAAATAATTCAATGGCCCGTCGTCAATTATTCCTTAGATGCATGTTTCCTGGGAATTAAACCTAAAATATGTTTGTTGTTGTCTACCAGTTGAGAACAGGAAAAGGTACAGACAATCACTAGTAATCATAATGCAAATTTACACAATGCTCTTCTTGTTCTCTCCCCCTTTCTATATTTTGCTTTTCCTATCTCTCGCTGTTTTTCTCTGCGGGTTAGAAGAGCGGAGGGGTTAGCAGGCAGCAAAGCGCTGGTTAATTAGTGCGCTGTAATTAGGGTGTCTCTGTCATTTTGCATGTCTGTGGCGTAAAAGAAGGCGAGAGCAACTAAGCACACAGCTCGGAGCGAGATGAAAGCTCAGGACAGCAGACAGATCGGTGAGAAGATGTGCGGAGGGAAAAGCCACAGATGTGCTAAGGAACCAGTGTTGAGTTTCGTTGAAGAATGGCTCATTTCCTGTTAAATCTTCTCATCACTCATTACACGTTAACTCACATAGGCTAACGATTGTGTCAATGTGCTTGTGGATATTTTTTGTATTTGTGCTCTTCTATGCAAGCACCTTTAGGAATCAATTAAAAGTGAGTTTATATATAAAGTATGTGTGTGCGCATGCTGACTCAAAAAAGTCCCTATAAAGCCACCATCTGTTTGCCATGGTTTGTTCTTCGTAGAATAATTACAACAATAGCAAAAAAGCACACAAATGGGGAAAAGAGACACACACGTAGTTGACGCACCTTCTCATGGTTTTCCTCCAGGTATTCTCTCACTGTTTTCAGGGCAACTTCGACTGCTTGATCAGGAGGATATCCTGTATGATACACGTCACCAAATACAGAAACACATCAGAAGATACTGTAGATGATGCATTGCATGCAATGCAAAATTCATTTTGTTAATCACTTTATTGTTTTGCTTTGTAGTAACATATCTTAACATAATTAAAAGAGACACATTCACTGAAAAAAACTCAATTGGGTAAGATAATGAGACATGTTTTCAGAAAATACTTCTTCAATTAGTTTTTTTTTTTCAGATTCTATTGACAAATAGTTTTTCATAAACCAATTTGTTAGATTTATTTTTTTATTCCAGGAAAAACTATTTGCTAATGGGACAAGAAGAATACACTTCCATTCAAGACATATTCTCTGAAAATAAGTCTTAATCCCTGATGCAATTTTACTGTTTAAGTAAATGTATTGTTTTAAGGAAATTTAGATATGTTACTGGAAAAAATACAAAATAAAAGACAGGACATTTTTTCTTAAAACTTTTAGGACTTTTTTAACAATATTAATATTTTATTTAAAATGATTAGTTACTATTCCTTGTGCATTTTTTATCATTTGTTTTAAAAATCATTTTACAAATCAGTTTAACAAAAGGTTTTTTGTAGTGGAAAATTATTCCTCAGACTACATAAAGGAAATAATAAAATGATCATATCTAAAACATTAAACTGAACTGTTATTTGGAAAACTAAAAAAATGTATGACATGGTATTGGTAACCTAGTAACCAACAGTAAATAAAACAAACAAAGCACGCCTAAAAAGTGGAGACAGGACTGCATTTAGCTATGATTGGGCAAGTTATAAATTTACTTCTTAAAGGGATAGTTCACTTTAAAATTAAAAATTCTGTCATCATTTACTCATCCTCATGTTGTTCTAAACCTGTTTGAATTTCTTTTTTTTTGATGAACACAAAAGAAGATATTTTGGAAACGATGGTAAACACACAACAGTAAGTGACCATAGACTTCCATAGTAGGAAAAAAATATTTTGGAATTATTGTGATAAATGATGGTGAGCACACAGTTGATGGTACCCATTAAATTACATCATATTTTTTTATTCCTACTATGGAAGTCTATGGTCACTTACTGCTGTGTGTTTACCATCATTTATCAAAATATCTTCTTTTGTATTCATCAGAAAAAAGAAATTCATACAGTTTTAGAACAACATGAGGACGAGTAAATAATGACAGAATTTTTTAATTTTAAAGTGAACTATCAAATGACAAACAAATTTCTGAATGTAAAAATGTAGTAACTCCGCTACAGGAGCAATGACCCCGTAACATCTGCATACATATTACTTATAAATAAACAAAATGCTGTTAGTTTTATATGAGGTGAAAGAAAATCACACCACACACTGACGATTAAAGTGCTTCATATCAACTACCCATTTATACAAGCTACATCACACAGGAAAAAAATGACAACACCCCAGTATTATCACGGATATATGAACAAACACATTGCTTCAATAGCAGTGCTGTAATTATGATTGACTAAAAGGTGTCAGAGATCAACATGTTCACACCTTGTTAGCACCTCTCAATTCTACCAACATAGCACCAAATTCCTTGCATAAAGAATTTACTAAGAAAAACCAATAGTGGTTGTTTTTGAAGAACTGAAGCTGTTCACCAGGTTCATTTCTGAGTTTAATCTCAACACGTTTGGCTAAGAAGAAGGATTATAATCACAGTGACATGCTCTTGCTCCTAATCTCTTCTAATCTGACTGTCTAATCCCACCCTTAATCTGAAAATCCTTCGGCTATTGCAAGTGATATCCACTCCCAGAATATCTTAAATGAAGTCTTTACTAAATAAACACTCACAAATAAGAATATGGCTACACTAGCAATAAGGACACATCAAAGCCAAGGTCAATCATGAACCACAGATTACACTGTTAATAAATTATCATAGGTTTTAATTCTAAACTGCTCTATTAAAAACTAGTGATGTACTTATACAAATTTTTTTTGCCGAAACTGATATTTGATAACTCAGAATCACTTCTGCCGATACCGAGAGATATCAGTAGTTTTGCCTTTTTATTAGTGCTGGGCAAAGATTAATCGCATACAAAATAAAAGTGATTTTTTGTATAATATATGTGTGTGTGTGTACTGTGTGTGATTATTATGGATATTTAACAACACACACATACATATATTAATTTCAGAAATGTTTTATTTATATATATATATTTTTTAAATGTATATCTCATATTGAATATATACAAATATAAATAAATATATATACACATGTAAATGTTTCTTAAATACATACATACATGAATGTGTGTGTGTATTTATATATACATAATAATTACACACAGCACACACTCATATATCATGCAAAAAAAAAATCACTTTTATTTTGTATGCGATTAATCACGAGAACCAGAACTACTTTCTACTCATGTTTATGTCATCAAATTCTAGATCCGTATTTTTTATCATACCTTTTGATTGCCAGGATATACTGTAAACAGCTGTTTTTAAACAATCGCTGTTATATCCTATAGTGGAAAAAATGCTCGTACCTGCACTTATTGTAGGTTATATCATGAATTGCTATTAAAAATTATAAATTCACTATAAAATTCACAATAACATTTTAAAATTACAAATAAAAAAAATTCAACAAAGTAAACTTTGAGACTTTACAATAAGGCTTTCTTTCATTAATAATCCTTAATGCATTAGCTAACATGAAATATCAATGAGCCATATATTTTTGCAGCATTTACTAATCTCTTTTAGTGTTGGTTAAAACCAAAACAGTTAAAACAGTTCATTGTTTGTTCATGTTAGTTCATTGTGCATTTACTGAAGTAAAGATACAACTTTTGATTTTAAAAATGCTTTAGTAATAGTAAAACTATAGTATTACTATTACTACTTCCTCATTTTCAGTTCATGCATGATAAGATCTTATTGTAAAATGTTACCAAAATCTTTAAACTTACCGTATACTCCAGTAGAGATGCAGGGAAAAGCCTAGACGAAAGCATCAAATGCCAATGAACATCAGTGAATACCTAATTAAAACACTTATTCACACTTTAAACTATATAACATTCATTATATATAAACTCTGAAGTGCTTCTTTAAATAAATATGCGTAATAATAATAATAAAGAAGTAAAATGGTTTACAAAGCACTTAGAGTTGTACCTATTTAAAGGAAGCAACAACAATAGCTTTTACAAGGGAAAGTGAATGTAAATTGATAAATTACAACCCATTAAAGATACAATCCATTACTAATGACACTGGCCTACTTGCGTTCCAGAACTAAAGAGCTTAAAACAAAAGCTTTACTTTAAAACAAATGAAGCGAGTCACATTTAGTTCCTGCTGCTTTTAAAGGTATTAGCTTACGGTACTACTTGTATCCTGTAAATAGGACTTTGAATTAATTACAAGGACAGTTTGATTTAAAAATAAATTACCCACCCCAGTTTTGTTATAAACATGCGTGGTATTACTGTATGTGAACACAAAATGAGTTTTGAGGTGCATGTCCTACAGGCATTTTATCATGCAATAAAAGAGAATAAAGATGGGATGTTTCAAAATGGAAATTTTTTTCTATTTATAGCAAAGAATAGCTGAGAGTGGCACGATCAAATATTCCCTATTATGTCCCACAGATAAAAGAAACCCATACATGCTTTAAACAACATGATGGTACGTAAAGCAAAGCATGACATGATATAAACTTTTGGGTGAACTGTTACCTTTAAAGCTTAAAATGATTCACTTGGGAGAAATAGTTTTTCCTACAAAAAAAAAAAAACACTAGCAAAAGATCTTAGCTATGCCTGTCTGTATTTATATCCTTGCCTGTGCACTGTGTTAAAATTTTTTATACATGCAGTAACCTGTCATCAAATAAATCAATCGCTGAAAGAAATAAAACTGGAAAAGCTCTCAACTGTTTTAGTAGATTCATATAAAATTTGTAAGGGCACCGGAGGAGTGCGAGTTATGTACTGTGTTATGACTAAAACAGCAGCATTTTGATTATTAAACCTGCAGGCTGATATGAAATTCGAATAATACAGGTTGATAGTTTGATGTGGTAACTCTATGTAGGGGAGAGCGGGGTAAGTTGTCACACGGGTAAGTTGTCACACTGTTCATAACTCCAACAGTAGAGGCTCTATCTCAAAAATCAAATAGCCACTTTATGTGACTTCTTCTTCTATAGTCAACTTCCTGTTCACATGTGGTCAAGATCACTGTAATCTGAGGTTAGCACAATTTTCTTATTTTTCTGCTTAAAAAGTAAAAAAAAATCACTTTACATTTTATGCAATACAACTTTGTTAGGTGTGAATGTTTAAAATGATTATTTTGCACAAAATAGAGGAGACCGTAAAGTGTCTTTTGATACTTTAGCTAAAGTGATATGATGAGCTAAACTTGAGATTTAGACAACATTAGCACACAAGTAAGTATGGGGCAAGTTGTCTCAATGACTTTGGGGCAAGTCGTCACATGTGACAACTTGCCCCTGTACAAACAAACACATCGAACATGCTCAGAAAACATGATAAATTGTGATATTGTAATTTCTTTCTAATTGCAATAAGTTGTTTGAAGGAAGGAAGGAAGGAAGGAAGGAAGGAAGAAAAATCATGCAAGAGTCATCATCAGATGATGAAGAGTGCTTCTGCCTCGTCTGTGTAGAGCCATTTTCAAAGAGTCGTCCAAAGGAGACCTGGGTAAAATGTGTAAAATGCAACAATTGGGCCCATGATGCTTGCACCTCAGGCAAGGCAATTTATGTGTGTCAGAATTGTGATTCTGGAGATGAGTCCTATTAGTCATACAGGGCATCTGTTTTGTTCAGAGGTTAAACATGTTAAGTTAAGCAAGTTATCTGCAGCGTTCCATTCAGTTATCTGGTTTTATGTGAAAGCCATAGAACATTTGAACCAAAGTTCAAAGTAAAGTGGTCTTGCCACTTAATTGAAATGTGCATTATTTGGATTGAAATAATTGTTTTTCCAGATTCTCCAGGCACGGATGTTTATATTTCCAGTTTGGTTTGAGTTTAAAAATTAAAATCAATATTCACAATTAAGTAGTTGTGTTCTTATTTTTAGATAATCTAGTGTGACAACTTACCCGCCCTAGTGTGACAACTTACCCTCCGATGGGGCAAATTGTCACAAGTGCACAGTCACTATTCAACAGTCTACAACTCTGTAATGAGATAAGATATAAAGATGTTATGAATACAACATATGTGCCCAAGACTTCCTTCTTTCATTTGGTATGAGATTTATACCATTTTGATGTATGGTGCTCAGTAAATGTTAGACAGTGTGAAAAGTGTGACAACATACCCCGCTCTCCCCTACTTATTTGGGAGGAGGTCATATTTAGCATGCAGTGTGTTTGTCAATATTGCATATATATTTTTAAGTTTAGGTTTATGGTTTATTTTTATTTTAAGCCCTTGTGGCATATCCTGTATCTCAATAAAACAAAAAAACTATCTGAATATGAGTGTGAGTGAATCTCACCACAGTCCGCAGGTGGTTTTTAGTTGCTGTTTGTAGGCAGTTATAATAGCAGTTTCTCAGGGCTTCTTTATCTTTCTCCCCCACTGAACCGTGGACTATCGGCCCCACAGTGTGAATAACATCTATGAAAGTGAATAGCAAAATAAGTCTGGTTAGAAAATCAGAAAACATGTGGAATATCTTTTATAACCAAAGCTTCCTGTCTAATATCTTTCTTTTTATTGAGGCACATGTATTTCATGTTGAAAATATGCAATAGGCTTTTTATGCGTTTTTCTCTATTCACTAATGCTTCTTCACTGTTTGTTGTTCTTGTCTCTGCCATCTGTTTCTCAATTAGTGAAGCCCCACTTGTCTCAGTCCTGCATCCTCCAGCTCAATTTCCTCTTTCCTTCTCTCATTTACACTCAGCTCAACTATAAACACGTCCAGATCGCCCAATCGTGACCTGCTAAGTGGACTTCACAAAAATTGGGTCATTTTAAGTGTCATTTGAAATGGTAGAGGACACACTATATATGCTTCATCTGAACGGCACTGCAAACAGAATAGAAAACAGTCTTAAAGTATCAGTCTATTTTCTTAAAAGAAAAATCCAGATAATTTACTCACCACAATGTCATATAAAAAGTTGATGTCTTTCTTTGTTCAGTCGAGAAGAAATTATGTTTTTTGAGGAAAACATTGCAGGATTTTTCTAATTTTAATGGACTTTAATAGAGCCCAACATTTAATACTTAACTCAACACTTAACAGAGTTTCAAAGGACTATAAACAATCCCAAACGAGGCATAAGGGTCTTATCTAGCAAAACGATTGTCATTTTTGACAATAAAAATAACAAATATACACTTTTAAACCACAACTTCTCGTCATGTAGATCCGGTCGTGATGCGTCAGCTGACCCCACGCAATACGTCATGACGTCAAGAGGTCACAGAGGACGAACGCGAAACTCCGCCCCAGTGTTTACAAGCGTCTTGAAAGAGGACCGTTCCTACGTTTTTGTATGTCAACTGATACAAATTAATGTCTTTGTGGCAGTTTATTGTTTAAAATGGTCCACAAATGTGCGTTTTATATATGTAACACGTGACCTCCCTACGTCACTACGCATTTACGTTAGGTCGCGCTGGACCTGACCTACACGAAAAGTTGTGGTTTAAAAGTACATATTTTTTATTTTTCTTGTCAAAAATGACAATCGTTTTGCTAGATAAGACCCTTATGCCTCATTTGGGATCATTTATAGTCTTTTGAAACTCCGTTGAAAAAAACTGTTAAGTGTTGAGTTAAGTATTAAATGTTGGGCTCTAATAAAGTCCATTAAAATGAGAAAAATCTTGCAATGTTTTCCTCAAAAAACATAATTTCTTCTGGACTGAACAAAGAAAGACATCAACATTTTGGATGACATGGTGGTGAGTAAATTATCTGGATTTTTCTTTTAAGAAAATGGAATATTCCTTTAAGAGCATAAGATCTTAAGAAAGATGCTACAAAAGGTTCTTCAAAGCGATGCCATAGTAGAACCATTTTAGTTTTCCCAAGCACCATTTAGCCCAAAATAATCATTTTTATCTTACCTTTTTATAGTCTAAAGAACATTTTTCCACTTTACAAAGAACAGAAATCACTCAAGCCCAGAATATACGCTTACGGTCAAATGCACAGCCTTGCAAAGTATACTGCAGTTTATTTGAGTTATAAGTGTATGCATATGTTCGACGCATTCGCGTTACGATAAAATGTGACCTGTGCCGGCAAAATTAGTCGAAATGTGCACAGTGTAGCTTTGGGCTAGAAATTAGTACATTAAAGTAAGTCATTAAGCCCCAGTCATTAAACATCTAAAATGATCTTTATTTGTACGTTTTCTAAAGAGGTGTTTTTTCGATTTTTAAAACAAGCAGGAATTATAAAATAGAGTGCAGGACTTGCTTGATGTTAAAATAGTTATTAAGAGAGATAAAGTTTGGGATTTGATTAATGTTAAAAAGTTATTAAAAGAGATAAGTTTAGGATTTGATTGATGTTAAAAAGATATTAAAAGAGATAAAGTTTGGGATTTTATTTGAGTGATTCACGCAGATATAATCTGTTATGTCTTCAATGAATGTTTGGTTAACTGTTGGGGAAAAATATCTGTTGTGTATTGTATATTAGATCCTTGCATTACAGTAGATTGAAAGCTGTCTGTCTTAAAGGGATGGTTCGGCCAAAAATGATATTAAACCCATGATTTACTCACCCCCAAGCTGTCCGAGTTGCATATGTCCATCGTTTTTCAGACAAACAGATTTTCGGATATTTTAGAAAATGTTTTAGATCTTTCAGTTGATTAAATGTAATGTTACGGGGTCCACCCATAGTCCACGACCTTCAAGTCCAAAAAAGCGCGTCCATCCTTCACAAATTAAATCCAAACGGCTCCAGGATGATAAACAAAGGTCTTCTGAGGGTAATCCACGTGGTGTTGTTGTAGAAATATCCATATTCAAAACTTTATAAACGAAAATAAATACCTTCCGGTAGCGTCGCCATCTTAGACTCCTCTGTATTCAGGAGAGAGTATTAGCGTAGCGTGCGCACTTTTCTTAGTGACGTATGACAAATTCGGAGGGTGGGGGCACAGAGCAGCAGCACAGAACCCTCCGGAAACTGCGTACGATCTCAACTTTAATGCGAACCACAAATAAGATGGCGGCGTTACCGGAAGCTAGTTATTTTCATTTATAAAGTTTTAAATATGAATATTTCTACAATAACACCGCACGGATTACCCTCAGAAGACCTTTGTTTATCATCCTGGAGCCGTTTGGATTTAATTTGTGAAGGATGGACGAACTTTTTTTGGACTTGAAGGTCGTGGACTATGGGTGGACCCTGTAACATTACATTTAATCAACTGAAAGACCTAAAACATTTTCTAAAATATCCGAAAATGTGTTTGTCTGAAAACATATGCAACTCGGACAGCTTGGGGGTGAGTAAATCATGGGTTTAATATCATTTTTGGCCGAACTATCCCTTTAATGTCAATCAAACAATAAAAGAAAGAAAAAAGTTTAACATACTGTATACTGTATTTTTCCTATAGATACTGTTTTTGGCTTCATGTGCCCTAAATCTATTAGTTTTACCTGTGAGTTTAAGGTATTAATGCAGTGATTTTGCTTTTGAACCTTCAAAAAGGTTCAACTGTCATTTTTTGTCAGAATTTTTTAATAGAGAATGTCAAAATATAAATAACTAATTTTTGAAAATCTCAATTTGCCAGCACAGGTCACAAATACAATGCATCTCCTGGGATACATATTGCAGATACTGTATAGGAGAATGTAGTATTTTGATAATGACGCACGCTATACGTGGACCCTCGCAAAAAAGTGGACCCTACTTTGGCCCAGAGTCCTGCAAAAGTGTCTAAAAAGGGTGGATTGTGACATTCCTAAAACTCACAGGCAGGGATGTGGGCGGATAATTAACTACTACCGTGCAGGCGGGTAGTAGCGTGAATGAAAATATGTGCAATATATATCTTAATTAACATAACACGAGCAACATATGTCATTTGACCCATCACGTCACCACCATTGCGACAGTGCGCAACCTTTGTTGATGCTTCTCGTAGCCTAGTTGGAGCGAGCGTTGCATAAAGTTTTGCCGTTGATAGCCGGAAACTGGGAACGTCTTCTCCTAAAAAGCATTTCGAGACTTGTAGGAGCACAGCAGGGGTTGTGTAGGTAGGTTGTATTTTTTCTTGTTCTTTTTTTCATAAATAGGTCTATTTGTGTATAGTTATCAGGTTCTATAGCCTATTTAGGTTCCAGTAGCCCATTCATGACGCTGCTGTGATGTTGAGAGAGGTCTGAGATAAAAAATAAAGCACTTTAATTGGAATGACTTTAGCGTGTGTGATTAATGTGTGTGCAGGTAATGGGCCAAATATTAACGGGTCTGGGCAGGTGCGGATTTAATTTTGATATTATCACGGGTTACGGGTCGGGTCTGGTGCCGAACTATGCAGGTACGGGCAGGAGGGGGTCTCCAAAAATGGACCCGTGCACGACTCTAATTTGGTCTTTACTCACCATTAAGTTGTTACAAACTTGATGTCTTTGTTTTGCTGAACACAAAGAATAATTATCAAACAGGAAACAGGAGCATCAATGACTTTTATAGTAGGAAAGACAAAAACTATGGAAGTCAATGGGGCTCAAAATAGTTTACAAACATTCCTCAAAATATCTTCATTTGTGATCAGCAGAACAAATACATTTTTACAGGTTTGTAAGAACTTGAGGGTGAGGAAACGATGACAGAATTTTCATTTTTGGGTGTATTATACCTTTAAAGGTTCTTTATGGAACCATACAGCCAAAAATGGTTCTTCTGTTGCATCGTGTAGCACCTTTATTTTTAAGGACTGTATTTATATTTCACTATTTAAGTATTCAGAAAAATGAAGGAGGGATAGAGGAAAATATTTTTCTTAATATATTAAAAATACACAGTGCCTGCCATTTCTCACTAAATGTAGAAGTTTTAAGTATGACACATTATTCAATTTACATTCACTTTTCATACGGTGTAAATATTTTTCAACGAATACATTAGGATGCATTATACACACATTTATGCAGCCAGTACAGCACAGTAAATCATATTTATTTACTCAAGTATGTTCACCGTAGATCGGAGTTAACATCATCATAATGGAAATGAGTTAAGCATTTCTTGTGTTTAATGACAATGCAAGACATTTAAACGTAAACACTTAAACATCCTGTGCTTAATGCTCAGAAAGCAGCGATTCCTGCGTAGGGCCCTATGAGTCGTAACGCAGCTAATGCGTCTGTATCCCATTCAACCTTCTGTCTAAAACATTCTCCCATCTGTCCTCTGCAAAGCTCATGTCCTCATGTGTCACGTCTGTGGCACGTCCTCAATCTCTCCCCTTTGCCCCGTTCGTCCTTCGGATTTCCAGCAGCCCATCATCAGTGACTGTGACACTCCCTCATTCGCCCACCCGCTCCCTCTCCCCAACACCTCTCTGCGCTGCGTGCTGTCCGGCTGCGTTTATTTACCGCTGCACTCTGCAGTGTTTACAGCATCGATCCACCTCTGTTTGTTTAGTACGGCAGCACCATCATACATCAACTCGGGCAGAGACATTACTCACATGCGCGTACGCAAACACACGTGCAATAGACAACAACGGACTGATCAACAGAGAACAGTGGGCATATGTATGACTGGAAGTACAGTGTCACCAAAAGTGTGTTGTGTCTGTGGCACAACATGAGATGTAAAGCGGGTGTCGAGGGAGAGAGCAAGATGCAGACATTATGATATAATCACTGCAGACACGCAGGTGCAGCTGGAGGTTAAACCAAACTGAAGAAAACAGCCGGGAGGTTCAGAAATCACACTGCTTTGCTGTCTTTTTGGAAACAAAAACACACCAGCACATTTCGAACAGAATGTGCTGGGGAAATAGAAAGCAAGCCGAGTAGCTTACAGCGGGAAAGATTCAAAGCACATGAGCTGTGGCTTAGTGGTTAGCCACATGTGTCACTCAAAATTGCATGTACAGTAATGTACTTCCAGTGCAAATCTATATGACCAGGCATTTTCAAAGAAAGGTTGCATTTTGTACTATTCTGTACATAAATGTTTTATGAGGTAGGATTACAGTTGTACTGCTGGCGGATGACCTTCTGGTTATACATTACCTCCATAGGTCCTGTGGGTAGTTACATCATGTTTTGCAGGTGGTTACGTCATGTCTAGTAGGTACAATAAGCTGGAACAATTTAGTGGTAGTTTCCCGGACAGTTTAGATTAGATTAATTCAAGACTAGGCTTAGTTATTTTAGGTTTAAGTCATTTTTACAAATATACCTACAAAAAAACAATACTGGTGTGCATCTTGAGACAAAACAGTGGCACTTATACATGTCAAAATATGCAAAATGTGAAAGATGAGCGAGATGATTAATGTAAGCAAACATGCAATTTATTCTTGGACTAGGATAAGCCTTTTCTGGGAAACCACCCCTCAGTGTTTTGAAAGTCCAGATTTTGTGTAGCACCACTTTGGGCAAGGCAAGGCATGTTTATTTGTATAGCACATTTCATACACAGGGGTAATTCAAAGTGATTTACATAGAAATGAGAAAACAATCTAAGAGAAAAAAAATGTGTAAAAATAAAATCACAATAAAAAACAAAGATACATGAGATTATAATAAGAATTATAATTAATTATAATTATTATTAAATTAATAAAATAATTAATTGAGTAAAAGTGACCGGAGTTAAAAGAGCAGTCCGTGTGAAGCAGCACAGTGCTCATTAAGTAAATGCATATTTAAACAGATGTGTTTTTAATCTAGATTTAAAAGTGTTTACTGTTCAAGCACATCTGAATTCAGCTACAGGTGGCATAATAGCTAAATGCTGACGCACCTTGTTTTGAGTGAACCCTTGGTATTTCTAACTGACCTGATCCTAATGATCTGAGTAATCTGTTAGGTTTATATTCAATTAGCATATCTGTAATGTATTTCAGTAATAAGCCATGACGTGATTTATAAAAGCATTTAGATGGTGTATTAATTTAATGCACACAAAGTTGGCTACATTTCAGTTCAAATTAAATCTAAACTACACATTTTTGATTAATTTACATTCCTGGTATTTTTGTGATTTATTGTACACTGTTAGAATTTTTTTTTTAAATGGTCTCAAGCTGTCACTGAAGCAATACCCTTTAAATGTACCATTTAGGTACAGATATGTATACATTTGGTACCTTTGAGCTACTAATATGCTTTCTTTCTGAAGTATACTTAGGTCTTTATGTGCAAAGGTGTACAGTTTGAAACAATACCTTTTGACAGGTTGTTAGCGTTATTTAAAGACATCAGATCTTGATAGTTCTTAATTTAATCCTAATTTTAGCTTACTGTACATGTATATTTGTGAAAAGCTAACATTTATATAATATGACAGATTTAAATGTGACTCTGGACCTTTAAGTAGCACAGGTATATGTGAAGAGTTTGGTTCCAAAACACAATAATGCCATTTAAAACAAATAGTTACCACCAAAATCAGTATTGCATCAGGTCAGTATTAAAAAGTAAATTCTTAATTTTACACAAAGTTCGATATCCGCCATGTTATATTTTGTCATCTTTTCTCCCTTTTTTCCCAAAACACTATAAACGTTTCCATTATTTCATTTGAAGTCAATAAAAATCGAGCAGGACCAAAACATTTTACAGCTGATTGCTGTCAAAAAAAGTTCAGGGACGACGTCCCAAGGATGACAGCAGCAATGACAGTGTTCTTAATATAATAAGGTAAGTGTTTTGATTAATGCCATTAATGTTTAATCTGTGTATACCACTATTCAACTAAATGAATATAACATGGCAAGCACGTTTATATATTGATTCAATAGATTTATAGCATTTTGAAAAAAAATTGTCATTGATTTATTTTTATAATACATTTATTATAACCTAAAGATGCTATGTGAACGTTTGTAATAGAAAATAGTGGTTTTCATCTTGTCACTTTTTTGGTATAGAAATTTTTTTTTACCCAAATTAGTCAAAATGGATTTATTGTGTATTTGAACCAAACTTTTAATTTGTAGCAATAGCCAAAAATACATTGTATGGGTCAAAATTATAAATTTTTCTTTTATGCCAAAAATCATTAGGGTATTATGTTAACATCATGGTCCATAAAGATATTTTGTATAATTATTTATTTTTTATTAATTTTTTTTTTTTTTTTGAGTGGATGCAGTACTAAGTTCAAATTCAAATTTTTGTATTTCGGCCAAATATTGCCCTATCCTATCTATTTAGTTTTTATATTGCCTTGCAGTTGTACTTTATGCGCAATGCTTATATATATATACAATACATTACATCACATCCTTAACATTTTTGTAATTGTGCTTTCTGTGGTAATTAAAAGAATGCTACATGCATGTCATCAATAGAGCTTAACTTCCTGTAACATTCCTAAATGGATATTTTCCCACCCTTTATTACCATATCACCCAGCTTCCAGATCCGCTTTGAGAAAAGCTATTGTTGTATTTCTACGCAGCCCCCAAACTACGCACCCATACCTGACAACTCCCATAATGTATGGACAAATCCACTCCAAACTTGCTATTATCAACCTCTAAATCACTTCCTTCATCCCTCCTCCCATTTCTCCTGCTCTCTCTTACTCTCCCTCCTTTTCCGTAAAAAGGTTGCCGGTCTGTTCGCTCAGGCGGACCAAACCCAAGGCTCCTGTCTTCTGCACAAAGGGAGGCCCTGGACTCTCCCACCAACCCCCTGGAGAAAAAAAATCACTGTGCTTCGACACCATCCTCATTCTGAACTGGAAGAAGAGCAGGTGCTTCGATTTATAAAAGCTAGCCATCTAAAACGGAGGGCAACACAACTGCTTATCATCTGAAAAGTCCTAAGGTGATTGACTCCAGGGGCGTCACCCCCTTTTCTGCTTTTCTCTCTCGAATTCAAATTTGCTTGACAGCCGGGTTACAATTCACCCGCAGTGACTGGGCGATCAAGCAAGACGGGCTCAAACAAAAGATCCCTATACTTTCACCTTGGCTTTTATCCGACTGATTTTGACAAGCAAGGGATGTGATTTTGAGAAGGCGACGGCCTAATGGAATTTTAGATAACATGGAATTTGAGGTCATTGTAAACGTATATTGTCTTTTATTGGATTGTTAAAAATATAATTAAGTAATTGAACCTTGTTATTAATCTATTCTATGAGCAATAGAGGGAGTGAGAGACATAGAGTTAAAGAGAGAGATAGAGAGAAAGGGATTACTTAAATAACAAGAGAGAATAGTGGGTGTTCGATTGGCCTGGGTGGATTTTAATTAGTGTTAATTGGCCACAGAGGGAAATGAAGGCTCAAAGATAGTATGCCAGTGTGTGTGTGTGTGGTGTGATATACACTCCTCCCTCCTCTCATTCATCCCCCTAGCAGTGGTTGTTATTTGTACGGTTGCGTCCCTAGTCAAGGATGTATTGGTACACAGGTGGACTTAGGGACTGACAGAAGGTGCAGATTCTGCCTTTCACACTCCAATGAGATCCACTGGGTTTCTAGCTTGTGCCTTCAATTCTGACAGAGTATATATTATTACTATACTTCACTTTTACTGTAATACACAAACACTCGCTCCCTTATCTCATCCAAGAAGTAGCAGATGTGAAGGCGCATGGGCAAACTTTAGCTGAGGCAGTCAAAACATGACAACGCTTCACACAAACACTCAAATCTCTTCTTCAGATCAAAATATTTTATATTTAATTTATTTTGTGCTGCTTGCTGGTTATTACTATTGCTCATACTTGGTATTAAATATCGACATGTACTGTTTGTGCTATTGAGGTTTGAGGAAGAAAGCTATTTAAGAAGATAAGCAATTTCTGATCATGAAATTTTCCTAGTGGAAAAACCACATGGATTTACAATAAAGAAGATCAAAATAATACTCGGAAGTTTTAAAATCACAAACGGCTCATGCGCCCCCGTTCATACATAACTTATAATAATCAGATGAGCGATTATAGAAGTAATGTGTGCTTAACTCAGTCATACACAAACACTAATTTCACTCCTACAATTACTGCTGATATTTACTCTTCTAATCCCTGCAGTGCAGTACAGTTCATGAGAGAGATAAGAAAGAACAACAGAAGGACAGAGAGAAAAATCAAGCAAAGACCAAATAAAACCGAACAGAGGTTTTAGCCAGGAGTGAATGTGGGTATGTTAGGGGATATTAAGGGTGATGTTTATCTATGAGTGTGTATGGGGGGGGGGGGGGGTATTGCTGGAGAATCAGCAGCGTGTGCAATCTCCATCTCCGAATGGCTAGGTATGGTGGTGGGGGGATAGGTTGGGGGGATCATAAATTAGACAAGGAAATTACTGCTAAGTGTGCGAATAAATTAAAGTGCGCTTGCTTCTGTAAACACTGTCTGACTACATAATTACTGAACACTCTTTGGAACAGAGAGAGAGAGAGAGAGAGAGAGAGAGAGAGAGAGAGAGAGAGAGAGAGAGAGAGAGAGAGAGAGAGAGGGAGGGAGGGAGAGAGAGATGGGGTGGAAGAGAGTGATAGGCAAAAAGGTTTGTGTTGATGGTTTATTCATATGCCAATGTGCGACATGTACGCAACCGTTTGACATTTTGCTAGGGAGGTTGCACAACACCTGCTTACAATCTGAAGACAGAATTTGAAAATCCACGAGAACGAAAATGCACTTTATGACATTTCTAAAGTATAATTTAGTTTTTGAAAAAGCTACGCTCTGACTTTGATGTGATGGAGTAAAAACACAAGTCTAATGCTATTCTCTGACTCATCTATCCAGGATACTGCAATAGATGCTAGCTTTAATTTCAACAGCTGCCTTTGAATTTATCATTCTACATTAAAGAGCTCAAAACATTTCAAGCTGCTGTTTATCTGGCATTTGTACGACGCTGTTGAGTGATGAGCAGTGCGCTTCGTGATGGACTCACAACTTGCAGGTAGGCCGTACGCTCCTGTTATCTTTGCCTCCCCAGTCTCGCAGCCGTTCAGAGTGGCACACTCCTTCCTCAACAGAGGACCAGCTCCACGATGAATGGCACCGTCCACTGAAAACACAACATTTAGAGAAGTCAACAAAAGACAGGTGAAAACAAAAACATTGTAATTATTTCTACATGATAATAAAGTCAGGATTTTACTGAATGAATACAGATGTGGCACAACACATACTGTAAAAAATATGGACGTAGTGTCCGTGACATCACCCATAGGTTTGTGAAGAGTTTTTGAAGCCAATAGTTGGCGGGTCCTGCTTTCACCATCTTTGCATCTTTGAGCGTCGCAATGCATCAATCGCAGATAACCGAAAATGGGTAAAGAGGCAGGACGTGGGTAAGCTGAGGTGACTGGTTGTTGAAACCACACCTACCTTGCTTGACGGTAGAGACAGCAGTGGCAGTTTACCCATCACTCAAGTGGCCACGTCCTTAATTATGCCGACCTTTAAGGCTTAATATAATTGAAACGGATTAGTTAAAAAAAATCACCCCCTTACTGTGCGTCTAAAAAGCAGTGCGTGAAATTCTAGTCAGAGACATTCACGTGGAAATAAGCGTCATGGGAGGGGTTTCTGCGACCGTGCTCACTTTCTGTAATCACATCACTACTAGAGCAAGCTCCTGATTGGTTAACGTGGCGCGTTTTTCAGCCCAAACTCAAATTTTTGTACTCGCGCGTTTCCCGCGGCAACGCTCAATTCGCACCAAATAAGGCATGATCGCGTCTACTGCGCAGCGCTAAACGCCTTATTCACGCCGCAAGACCTCCAAACACATGTCAACGTGTCTTCACACTGACTTAAAATTGAAATTACGCCTCTACCGCGGCTGGCCTGAACGCAGCATTACAGTTGTCAAAATAAGCTATATAGACTAAAATCTTTTTTTGTACCAGGCTGTAAACACATTTACTTCTGCTGTAAAGTTGGCCATTTTAAAATGGAGGTCTATGAGGATTGACTCCCTTTTGGAGCCAGCCTCTAGGGGCCAGTCAAAGAATTGCAGTTTAAGGGACGGTTCACATTTCATGTATAAAACCGTGCGGAAAAACCGACCTGCGGTGCGCTTGCGGCATTCTGAAAAGTTTAGATGTTTTAACTCGATGCGGACGCGCCTGGAAAAAATTAGCGTGCACGTCGCGACTGCGTTGCTTCCATTATGAGCGCGCATACCACGCGCCTACATTTGAAATAATGAATTTGAGCGGGCAAAAGACACAAAAATGTGAATCGCCCCTAACGCTATGTTTATACTCCGCATCCGCTCAGAAGCGGTTTAGTAAAAACGTTAATGAAATGATAATGTTTAATAAATACATATTTAAGAGACTTTTGTTTTATTCATGTTCTGATATTTATATATCAAGTTCTGATGTTAAAAGCACCAAGGTTGTTCCAACAGACGATGAGTTCTATCCTCTTCTTTGTGTTTGTTTTTGACTTAATTGCTTGTGTCGCCCACTGGCGGTTCAACGAATAGTGGAACAGCGATCGCGTCAGCTATAAACGCCTCGTCCGTTTGTTGAGACGTGCGCGCAATCAGCAGATGCTCGCGTTGCGGACCAAAGCGCGAGTATAAACAAGGCTTTAGTCACTTACGTGTTGGCTCAGAAGGTCGTAATAAAGATTTTAAAAGTTTCTTTTTCTAAAAAAAAACCTTAAACATCCAAAAAATTGCTAGACGCAAAGAACCCTTTTTAGCAACTTCATCCAATCACCAAATCAGATTAAAGCTTGCCAGATAAACAAAATGCTTTCCAGTTTTGTGCGCAGTATGCATCAGACAGCCATGGTGAACAGATTGTGGGCGGTCTGTGGGTGTGCCGTCTGAGCTTGAGACTACCGGAGGTTAGGCACTTGTGATGTACTTTAAATGCAAAATGCTTTAATGCCAGGGATTTTTAAAAGCCCAACCCCCCCATTTCTCATTTCTTGAGGACACAAAAAAATCTGATTCCTTATAGCACTGTCGGCAGAGATTTGAGGGCCATTACAGTTTTACTCAAGGGTCTTCAGCACCCTGACACTTTTTCAGATATGTGCCCAGAATTTTACGGAGTGATAAAGAGATAACAAGAGATGCAGACAGAGAATAATATATACAGGGAATGCAGGAATACTATAGAGAAAAAGAGTGAGGAGGGGAGATAGATAGAAAATGGGAGTGATGAAGAGAGGGTTTAAAATGGAGAAAAGGAGCACAAGAGGAATAAGGGGAACAGATGCAAATGTGGTGACGAGGTTTGGCTGTTGGGAATAGTTTGCCTTCCTGTAGTTGCAACATGCACACGCACATTTACATTAAGCTTGTTAGCAGGTGCTAATTGGCTCTTTGCTTACCTGACAAGAGGTTTGTGACATGGAAAAACATGTAATATTTTCCATACAGAAGAATTTTTTTCAGTGCATACATTTGCAAATCCATGCAACGCACAATCATTCACAAACACATTTTTTTGTGAATTTCAGAGCATTCGTTAACTATATTCTCAATTTTCTGTCAATTTAGTTTGGCCGAGACAGCACTAACAAGTGTCAACGCAAGTCCTCTTCTTATTGGCTGAGTCGGTCACCATGGCAGCCATTAGTAAAAGTATTTGATTGGATCTGGCATATCTGCTTGCCCGTCTCACTAATCCCTTGACACCAAAGCGCTCTCTCTCTATACACGTGCCCGACGTTCTGGGTTTTCAACCAGAATATCAACAAACTGCTCTCTCCCAGAGGAACACAGACAGACACAAAATAAAACCATCAATACTGTGCTATGAGTGAGTTATTAGGTTTCCAAACCTAGCATTAAATCCACACACTGTATATTTAGACTTTAATGAGTTAAAAGCCATTTGCCAAAATGCAACTTTATGAACATAACCACAGTCCCAATGAGACTCTAAATGTCACGGTGTCCCTTCATACAATATGAATCTCTGAGCATCAGGACTGATCTGACTGAACAGTAACCAACTGGAAATGTTGATCACATTTAGTCATTTGACCGTGACCCTGTCTGTAAACTCCTGCTATAGTCGTTTTTTGTGATTTACTGTTTTTACATAAAATTATCAAATATGAAGAATATTCTGTGAGAATATAACCTTGATATCTTTAATACTGACTGAGAAAGGTCATACCAAAGATTGAAATTAAAATGGAATGAATGGGTTTGAGAAAAATAAGTTTGAGACTCAACCTGGATTTTACAGACAGGGTCAATATGTGCCTTTTCAAAATAAAAAAATATTTCACAATTATTTATATTTATTTTCAATGGCATACATAAAAAATAAATCAGGATTTATTTTGTCTTCTGTTAAAGAGCACCTATTGTCCGATTCACGTTTTTACATTTCCTTTGGTGTGTAAGTGTGTCCTAGTCTCCAACGTAAATCTCTTTTCTTGGACTACAACAATCACACGGATTGTAGGCAACAGTTTACTTCCTGGGATTTGTGACGTAGACAAGACCTCATTATCATAATTCCTCTCACTTGAACCCCATTCATACAGACCTTTGGTCCCAGAAAATACCCATAAAATTGCCAGACAAGCGTCTGTGTGAACACAAACTCGTCCCGTAAATCTTCTGGGATCGTTGCCGGAAAGAGGACCTAGTCAGATACACGGAAAACCCTCTGTGTGAACACAAGAAGCCGAAACAATGCTGTAATGGGCGTGTCGTAGTGAGGACGCGCGCGTCATCACAACAAAAGTTATGGTTCAGCTCCTTAAAATGAGAGATAACATGCATATAAACATTCACCACGTGAAATGTTGCAAACTAGATTGAAGCAGTTATCAGGAAATGATAAATGAGACGAATTAACAACACTACGTGCCGTAGTGAGGACCCGCGTGACATGGCAACATGAAGTTGGTTCAACTCTTTAAAATGAGGGATTTTCAACATTCACGACGAGAAATGTCAGCAAACTGGACTGAAGCAGATATCAGGTAAGTTAGCTCGTCACTTACTGCGTTGAAACGGAGATCATTCAGCAGCATAAAAGAAAATTGCGTCACGTGCTCATTTGAGCAATAATAAACGAAAATTCCTGCGCGTCATTCCAACAAGATATATCGTTCAGTTCCTTAAAATGCGGGTTTTAAATGCATATAAACAATCACGATGAAAAATGTCTGAAAACTGGATTAAAGCAGAGAACAGGGAGCTTGTCAAATATCCACTCAGAAGCTGAGATCATTCACCGGCATTAGAACGGCGCGTCACGCGCTCCTTTATAATCTTATCATAAACAAAAATGCACACGAGTGGTTTCTCGAGAGAGAAATAATAAATAATAAGCAAACTTCAGATGCTGCGTAGAAGAGAGGGCGGACTTTCAAGAGGTCACGTGTCTTTCCGGGACCATAGATGCCGGCTAATCATGGCAGTGTGAATGAACAAAAAATCTAAGGATCCCGGAAAAATCCAGGATGCCTTTCCCGTGTATTTGCCGGAATGTCTGTGTGAAAAGGGCTTTGGACTCACAGCCTTTAAGTTAACTCCTGTTAGCATTGCATTGGGACAGAATCTTTCAAACATGTTAAAGGGATAGTTCACCCAAAAATGAAAATTCTGTCATCATTTACTCACTCTTGTGTAGTTACAAACCTGTTTAAATTTCTTTGTTATGATGAACACAAAGGAAGATATTTTGAGAAATGTTTGTAACAAAACCGTTTGTGGACCCCGTTCACTTTCATAGTATTCTTTTTTCCTACTATGGAAGTAAATGGGGTCCACAAACAGTTTGGTTACAGACATTTTCCAAAATATCTTCCCTTGTGTACATCACAACAAAGAAATTTAAGCGGGTTTGTAACAATATATAATTGAGTAAATTATGACACAATTTTCATTTTTGGGTGAACTATTCCTTTAAGGAGCATCACATTTCCATCTGACATCAGAGGTATTCAGACCAATCACAACATACAGATTAGCTGGCCAATCAGGGACACAGAGCTTTTCAAATCTGTGCGTTTCAAGAAAAGAGTAAAATCTGCAGCTACAAAAATTTACGGTATGTGGAAAATAATGTGTTTTTTTAACCATAAACCATACGAACACATTGTATTACACCAATACACAAAATAAAGTTTTTAGCAATGAAATAGGTGCAATTTAATAAAAAACGAACATCTTTTAACCAAGACAAATTTATCTTTAGAAAAAACTATGCAAGATAACAAGACTTAATAAATCTTAAAACAATTTGCCAATGACCTAAGAAAACAGCTTACATCTACACATTTGGCAGACATTTTGATCTGAAGCAACCTACAGTGCATTCAAGCTATAAGTTTTATCAGTATGTGTGTTGTCTGGGATGCAAACCCATGACAATATACTGAATAATGCCAATGGCCTAGGAAGAAAACAATATTATTATAACGTATTAGCACAATTCTATTTTAAAAGCATGTTCATCTTATGACAAACAGAGAGACGCACTTCTGTTTCTATGCTGGAAACGGGTTCATTTGTGGCAGATCTTAACACACTGAAGTCTGAAAATTTAGTATGCGTTTTTTCGTAATTCATCATCCTACTGGCCTAATGGTAAGTAAGTCGGGCTTGTAACCCGAAGGTCACCGCTTTGAGTCTCATGGCCGGCAGGTTGCGACTCGTGTGCCCTCGAGGCAGGCACATTTCCCCCAATCGCTCCCCGGGCGCTGCAGTAATAGCTGCCCAGTGCTCTGGTCGTTCGCTTGTATGGTGGCACCAAATTGTCAAAACACTTCCCAAAATGCTTGCTATGGATCCCGATCCCAATTTTTTATGTGTCAAAGGCAGTGAGTAAATGAGATTTTAAACGAGAATTTTGGATTCAGTGCAAACTCTATAACAATATACAAAATAGAAAATGTGGACCACATTTAATACAATAATAACAGGTAAAAAAGTAAGGGTGTTTTTACTCAGAAACAAAAAGCGCAATTATAAAACATTAATTTAAAAAACTATTTTGCTGCGCAATGCCGCTTTTCAGACTGTAAACGCATAATATCTAAAAAATAAAAAACATTATGCAAAACAAAACATATAGCTATATACCAAACACACCATCCCAAGTGTTCCTTACTTTATTCTCTCTCATATAATTTTCAACACATCCTCCTTTTTTTGCTCTCTCAGCTTTAGTGCTTTTCCTGCTCTAAACACCAACAGGCACCCTCATATTTCTCTCTCAGTGCATGCAATGCTCTGAGGCTGTGTCCTCCCTGATGTATCGTTTGTCCCTGCCTAATTATCACCCAGGTTTGCCTTAACAAACCTCAGGAGTGAAGCCAACAAAAGAGAGAGAGTGAGAGCGTGAGGAAGCTGATGTGTTTGCGTACCGGTGACAGAAATAGAGAGAACAGAAGTGTTGGAGTGTTAGGGAGTGAAGACAAGAGGTGATGGGGTACAGCAGTGAGACAGAAGAGAAAAACAGGGAGAAAGAGAAAAAACATGCAGAGGCACAGACTGACAGTGATGTTTGAAATGAAGGAGGTGAAAGTGAGCCCTAAATCAATCCCATTTGTCATCTGTCTTTGAGGAACTGCATAAAAACCTAGGTCAATATATGGCAGTGCTCGGTTCTGAATTTGCGTTTGTGTGCGAGTCGTGGTTCTGATTATCAGTAATCTCAAGTGCAGATTTATCACTAGTATTGATTAGTTAACGGACAGGCACTTAACACGAGCAGAGAGCAGGAGCGGCACATACGTGCGCGCACGTATACGCACAAATACTGAGTCAACAGTTGGACATTTCTGTTGATTTGCATAGCACTTTACTATCATAAATAACACGCATAAGGTCTTGCAAAGCACTTTCACGGACACACCTCTCACATGCATAAAGGATACACTACCGTTTAAAGTTTTCGAACCATTGACTGAAATGTTTCTTATGATCTTAAAAATCTTTTCATCTGAAGTTGTACACTTAAATGTTTTAAATTACTTCTTTGTTAGACAAAAGTATAATTGGGGCAACATATTCATTTCTTTTTTTTTTTTGAAAAGGACGACTAACATTAAATAATAAAGAAACACAGCCAATACAAGCCCATAATAGATGGAAGTTCCTTTAATGCCATTTCAAAGCGCTCAAGGTGAAACCAAAGAAGCTGTTTGAAAAAATGATAAATAGTAAATATCAAGAGTTTGGTTTCAAAACAAGATTACTCAATTTTTTACATTTTTCAAAATCTCATTTTTAGATGCATTCCAGTTAATATCAATCAAAATGCAGTTGGTTTGTTTTGATTTAAGCCTTCATAACAAAAAAATACAGCTGAGTAGCACAATAAAACAAATAAAAACATGATAACATAATAATAAACATGTTTTTGACAAAAAAATTCACGTTTTGGAACCAAACTCTTCATATCTGCAAACTCTAGAGGCAATAGGTGACTATACTGAAGATGATATAATACAACATAGTTTTAAATTATTTTGAATGCATTTGGTCTTGCAATAGTTATATGTGTTATTCCATAGCTTTGATGAGTTTGATGTATTCTATAATGTGGAAACATGCACTGTAAAAAATACTTTGCTGCCTTAAAATGTTTTGTTGAATCAACTCAGATTTACAAGTCATGTCAACACAGATGAGTTGTCACAACTTATAAAAATATAGTTGAAAAAAGTCAACTTATTTTTATAAGTTATAACAACTCACCTGTAGTTATAACAACTCATCTCTAGTCAAGATAAATAATAGTAAGTTGAAATGACTTGTAAATCCGAGTTGATTCAACAAAAAATTTTAAGGCAGCAAAGTATTTTTTACAGTGTGTAAATAAATAATGAAGTATTTTAAAACTTTTGAAAGGTAGTGTATGTCACATACGCTAAATTTAGGAAACTACATAAACTTCCAAATTAGAGTATAAACTTTATTTCCTTTTTTAGAGAGATAATAGAATATCATTTTAGGAAAGCTGTTATCGAGAGCACATTACAAATTGTGGCGCGCCCTTATCCTAGTACTTCCTGTCACTTTTTAAAAAATCAAAGACAATATGAATGCTATCTAGTGGTTGGTATGTAAACCCAAATGAAACAACTGCCATGCATTTGTTTTTATTTGTATGTCTGGGACTAAGGATGGAAATTAGCATTGTGCTAAATCCGTTGTATTTACGTTAACTTCGATTGTACGTTCATTAATATGCATTGTCCCATCTTATAAAAAAATTATCTGTTACACTTTACAAAAGTTGTATTTGTTATCAATTAGTTTATGCATTAGCTAACATGAACTATCAATGAACAATACTTCTACAGAATGTATTAATCTTAGTTAATGTTAAATTCAGCATAAGATGCATTTTTAAAATCAAACATTAAACTTTTAACATGAATTAATGTTATATGACAACATTTACAAAGATTAATAAATGATGAAAAACTATATTATTTATATTTTGTTCATGTTAGTATAATGCATTTACTAATGTTTACTAATACAACCTTACTGTAAAGTGTGCATGAATCTTAATTTTTTATTTTATTTAATTATTGCCAAACAAAATATCACAATATTTTCATGTCGATATTTTCTTACACCCCAACAAAATATTGTATATTATTTGTATACTCTACTAATTACAATATTAAAGTGTTTTATTTTCCAATACTGTCTTCTTTAGAAAGTTTGGCAGCTACTCTGGAATAAACAATAGCAAACTGTGAATGGAAAAAAACAGTTGCTACATGTTACACACTTGTTATTTAGACTCTCCCGAGACCAGGAGCATCATGGGCCCGTAACTAATGATTAAAAGAGCAACACACGGATAATAATTGTAGACATTGTTTTACATCCTCAGGAGAATATCATTTATCTGATGGACCTACAGTATATGTTGGATTTAAAGCAATGTCAATATTGACCTGTTTTCCACAACAAAAATGACCTGTGGCAGTAATATTTTTATTGTATTATATAGTAATAAAATGTTACTTAAAAGCTATTCAGTTGAATTGACAGACCAGGTTCAATACTAAATAAAAGAAAATAAATTGTGTCAGTAAATTCTGCATTACAAAATTCCCTTTCCCCCAAGCAACTTAAGGACCACCTTCATTTGATGCATATACAAGCGGTTGTTCATTGTCACGATCAAATACAGCTGAACGCAGGATCTTAAAAATGTGCCGCTTGTGGTGCAAGGCACTGAAAAACAGAGACATGAAAGCTAAGGACATCCATCCGCCCATGTACAATAAATATTGCAGGCAGATTACAGGAATGTGCCCTGTGTGAATAACCCCTGAGTCTACCTCAGACATATTTATTGACTTGTAAAGCCACCTTTTGTGATGTTTATTTAATGCCGAACCTGAAAAATTAAATTATTATATCTTCATTTGAGAGTTAAATATATTTATATATGTGGATAATGTAGCTAATCAATCTGCACATGATTAATTCAATTAAGAATTTACTATTAACTAAATAATAGTCCTAGTTTGTGTGACTTTAATGCCAAAGAGTTCACTGCGTGATGAATATATGTACGTACAGATAGAGGGGAGGAATCTAAAGGTTTTGCTGTATTTCAGGAAAGATCTACCGTCTTGTCAGATCAAAGGACTTTTTAATACATCACAGTGAGCAAACGGTTTCGAAACAGCACCGTCTCACCGTAATTCTGCCGTTTTATTCAGAATCTGCTGATGAATTGTTTTCCTCTCATCGATGTTTGTGAGTATCTGTGTGTGTGTGTGTGTGTGTTGGGAGGGAAGGGCTGTTGCTCTATCGGAGATGGTTTAAGAACTTAGTGTTCATTTCATCTCACTTGGTCTCTAATCGCTCTTTTGCTCCTCAAATAGAGCTTCTGATCTCACTCGTAGGCGATCACAGATCTGCTGTTTAAATTCAGAAAAGTGCAAACCCTCAGGCTGATAACAGCTCCTATCACACACATACACTTTCTCACTCTTTCACCTCGGCTTCCACCTGCTGATTCTCACTTGCTCTCTTCCACCTTCTAATTCCTCTCACTTCTCTACTGTTTCTCTCTGTTAATGTCTTTCCCCTCTTGAGAAGGAACGTATCTCTCATTCAACCTTCAAAAATAAAGAAGAAAATAATCGACTCACCTCCTCCTCCACCTAGCAGTGTCTTGTTAGCTGAAACGACAGAAAGAGAAAACAGAGAACAGTTCAGGGAAAGATGTCAGAGATATTTCTAGAAAAAATAAAAACAGTTACTTTGGAAATAATAACTTGTTGGTGACTAGACAAAGCAAATACAGTCAGAGGCAAAAAGATCAAGGATATTGTATTAATTAAGCCCTTGGCAGAATAGTCTGTTTAATATTTTCATTAAGAAAACTTTGACTGTAAAAGACTATTATAATGTTAACGGGGACATTTCACAAGACTTTTTTAATATGTAAAATAAATCTTTGGTTTCCCTCGAGCAGTGTTTCTCAAACTTTTTCAGCCCAAGGACCACTTTATCTTCCAATTTTTTTCTGAGGACCACCTAACAGAGTCCCACTCTAACACGCCCCCAAAAAACAACAAAATAGGAAGGAAAAGCTAAATTTAAGTTTAATATGCAACTGTTTCAAGTCAAAAACTAATTTTTTAAACACAAATGCAATGCCATGTCCAGAAATTATTTTATAATAAATTTTATTTCATTTGAACAAGTAAATGTGAAATAAGTTACAACTTAAAGGCGCTCTAAGCGAATAATGTGCGACGTCACTTCCTGTTGATGTTTGAACTGTTTTCAAACAGACAGAGCGTAGCTAACTCCCCCCCCCCTCCCTTCCGTGCTTTCATGAACGCGCCCAACCCCCACCCCCAAATCCTTCTTGTCGTTTATTGGCTGGAATACTTTGTTTTGTTTTGTGCTGCTAGGTTTGGCCATTTGTTGATATTGCCATTTGTGAAGCCTGGGCTGTCTACAGAGATCGCGTTTTTTTACAGTTTGATCAGCGGACAGGCAGCAAGCAGATAGTGAGGAGATGTTTCCGGTATGTAACAAAAAATGTTTTATGGTCTAAAACGCTTCAATTCGCTTAGAGCACCTTTAATATGAACAACAAACTGAACATGAAAAAAACTGCAATTAAACATACTATAACAGCCTAGGTCCCACTTAATGTCATTCCAAAGAGCCCTTAGTTTAAAACTGAGGTGGTGGGTATATGAAGTCTATGGTTGTAACTATGGTACAAAATAAAATGCTGAAAAAATTTTTTCCCCTTAATGTCCAAAATCACTGAAATTACAGGGATTTTACACATGAAACGAAAACTAGTACATTACAAAACTAATAGATCTGGGGATTTTAGCTGCTTTCAGTTGATGCTTGATCCTTCTTTTGACTCCTCTTTGGTTTAGCCACCGATCCATTTTTACGTTTTTAAAACAGAAAGGCAAGAACTGATATCACAGTTTTGCAAGTGCATTAAAAATCTACTTAAATATGTGACGATTGTATAAACACTTGCCTAGTTTAGGTTATCTTTTGGCGGACCACTGGGGGGGTTTGGCGGACCACTAGTGGTCCGCGGACCACACTTTGAGAATAACTGCCCTAGAGTACATATGTGAAGTTTTAGCTCAAAATACCATATAGATAATTTATTATAGCATTTTAAAATTGCCAATTTGTAGGTGAAAGCAAAAATGTGCCATTTTGGGGGTGACTTTTAAGTGCAAATGAGCTGATCTCTGCATTAAATGGCACTGCCGTGGTTGTATAGTGCAGATAAAGGGGCGATATTTTCCCTTCTGACATCACAAGGGGAGCCAAAGTTTGAACTATTTTTTCACATGCATGCAGAGAATGGTTTACCAAAACTGTTACTGTTGTTCTTTTTCACATTTTCTAGGTTGATAAAAGCACTGGGGTACAATTGTAGCACGTAAACATGGAAAAAGTCTGATTTTCATGATATGTATCTTTTAAACTTTTTAAACAAATTATTTCTCCATACAATTAAACGGGTCATTTTTGCAGCTGTGCTTTTCTATATGTAAACATTTATGTAAACACCCATTTTGCATGTGAAATTTGCTGCAGGTTTGCTGTTGGGTCCCATAGCTTGTGCTGCCCATTCTATTCTTTCAGAAGTTACACAACGCTAGATACAACACAACGTTCTGCTGACTTAGCCATAAATTTACTCTCTATAATTAGTTTTAGGCTAAGAAAATCCTTAGTGCTAAAAGGTACAGTAACAGCATGTTTTTATATTAAACTGAAATCTTATACTGCAAAGATCAAGGAGAATTTGATTTTCGAATTGCATGACGCCTTTAAATGCATAGTCACATACACCATCAGGTAATTGTTGTTACACAGGCTGGGAAAGACAGACATGCATCATGACTGATTTAGTTTTCTGCTTTAGTAGACTGAGAAATAAACATTCATGGGCCTGACCATCCAATGTGCTAATTGACATTTGCATCAATGCGGTAAAGAGCAGGGTCTTGAACTCAAGTCACAGGTGAAATAAATGCCTTTATCCAATTTCACATAATATGCCTGCCGACGGAGCTGCCTTTTCATTATGCCCAAAGTGCAGAGACCTGATTAATAAAAAAATATATTGCTAAGTATTTACAAAGTCAATAAAAAGAAAATGTTATATCTACTTGAAGCTAACATTATTTTGTATCCATGTTGAGACCATCGAGGGGTAAAGCAGAGAGGGTATTGTTTCATGATCAGCGACAACACAAATGAGCAATAAGGTTGCTGATTATTTTTCCCATTTAAAATTCATTACACCTCTGCACATGGACATTAAACCGCATGATGAGTGATGTGCTTATGAGCCCACAAATAATTTACCAGATGGAGATAATGTAAGCCCAGACAAACGCATTTCGAATACACCCAGAAAAACGCATTTGAATACACACAACCACAAAAAGCAACATGCAACACACACATTTGCAAGAGATAGACTGACAAACAGAAACAGTAAGGAGAGAGAGGTAACCATAGCAACCCCAAAGCCCAAAGGTTTGTTACCGAAACCTCGTTAATTACACAGGGAGGGCAAGAAGGAGAAAGGGAAACAGATGAGATGAGGAGAAAGAAGCTGAAAAGAGACTTAATGTGCTTTATACTTCTGTCTATCAAAGAAAAAAATACTAGTAAGAAGATTCATGAGGCTGTAAGTTGATGATACCCTATGGAGAGAGATTTGCCATCTGCTTAAACCCTGCATGCAATGTCATCTCTAGTACCATAGAGATGATAATGATGGTTACACACACACACACACATAGCTTTGTGAGGTATATTGACATAATCAGATTGTATTTGAGAATGCACAAAATGCAATCTTCTTATTCAGAACTCTAATACTTCCCTTCAGGCAAAAATGAAATGGATCTGAGGAAAACAATGTCCATTAAAATCAAAACCAAGGTTAGGAAAAAACTCTTTGATTCTATAGGTGTCAGTTGAATTCTACACATGCCACACAATCAGATGCTATATTGCTATATTCACCAACAGTGAAAGTATATGTAAGGATTAAGACTGACCAAAGAGAAGGATTAAAAAATATAAACAGAGTGAAGAACAGAATTGGTTGAGAGAGAGAAAAAGACATTTGCAGGGAGGAAGAAAACAAAGCCTATAGACGAGATCAAGAGTGGGAAAGCATGGCAAAAACAATAAAACAATATTTTTGTTGGATACACAAAAACACAGGTATGAAAAAAGACATAACTAGAACTGGAGAAATGAAAAAAGAAAGTCTTTATTTCTTTAAGAAAGAACACAGCGTGAGCTTGCATCAAATAAGTCAAAAGAAAGAAACAGCTATAGCGAGAGAGGATTTTTTTTCTCTTTTAAATAATCACATCAATCAGAAAAGCCAAGAAAAGTACCCGCTAAAGAGTCTACAGTCTTCAACTATATATAGCATTTAACAAACAAGACTACAGCAGCATTTAAAAATGTAGTAAATGAACATGAACTATCAGTTAACAATTATATAAGTGAACCAAGATTAATACTGCAAATAAATAATCATATAAGTAATAAACTGGAAAGTATAACACTTTACAATAAGGTTGTATTTGTTAACAATGCTTTAGCTAACATTAACAATGAACAATACTTCTACAGAGTTTATTAATCTTAGTTTATGTTAATTTGATCATTTAATACATTTTTAAAATCAAAAGTTATACTTTTTAATGTACGATGAACTAGCATGAACAAATGTGTTTAAAACTATATTTTACAATATTAACAAAGGTAATTACATGCTAAAAAACTATATTGCTCATTGTTAGTCCATAATTCATTTACTAATGTTAAAGAGATGGTTCACCCAGAAAATAAATTTTGTCATTATTTACTGACCCTCATGTTGTCCTAAACCTGCATAAGTTTCTTTATTTTGATTAACACAAAAGAAAATATTTTGATCCATGATGGTATGCACACAGTTGATGGTCCCTAATGACATCCATAGTATTTGTTTTTCCTACTATAGAAGTCAATGGGTACTGTCAGCTGTGTGCTTACCATCATTTATCAAAATATCTTTTGTTTAACCGGGAAAAAAAATGCATAAAGGTTTAAAGAGTGAGTTAATGATGACAGAATTTTTATTTTTGAGTGAACTGTCCCTTTAACAAATGCAAAGTTATTGTAAAGTGCTCCTATTATTTTTATTCTGTATTTTTTTTTTTACTTTTTAATTGAATGCTTTCTAATCTGCCACAATGAGATGCGTTTCAAAATTAGCAGAAATAATATTATAAAGAAATCAGCTTGTTTAGCAGAGGTGATGGTCAAGTGTTTGGAACGGATGTCTGTGCTTCTGAAATAGCCTGCCACCCGAGAGAAAGGGTGAGACCCAGGGAGAAAGAGATGTCGGGCGTGTGTCTGAACAGATGTCCTTAATGTCTGACACTCCAGAACCCTGCAGACACCCTGGCTTATACATTACAGCCACATTCATGCACACACATATGCACTATAACTTACATAGTAAAGATGGCTTTAAAAACATTTACTATTATGCATTACTTCAAAACATTTATTATTATATATAGGTATACATATATTATGTGTATATGTGAAAATATATATATAAACATACACAATTTATATAATAAACACACACACACATTACAAACTGATATACAAACACACACACACACATTCAAGCTTCAGTGCACTGACAGTTTCGGACATGCATTTTGACATACTGCCTCACATAGTAGGCTACCAAGTACTAAGAGGGTGGCCCTTACAGTAAAATATAAGCCATACATTAATATTTAATGACATAACCACAAATAAAAAAACAACACTGATACTGATGTAAACAACCACATTCATTATATATAAAATGGGGAATCAAAACCCTAATGAAATGCAAACACGCCACAAATGATACATTGCTCAAAAGGGTTTGATTATAATGATTATGTATGCAATCATCTTCATTCTAATACATATTCATACGGCATTGACGTCATTACAATTCGACGTAAAGACATTTTAAATCGTATATATTTTTTATATATTTTTACATTCGTCCATTTTAACCGTTATTTCGGAGGAGATGAAGGGGTGGAGTGGCACGAAACAGAGAGCTCGCGAGGCGCATCGCTCTGACTGACAGCAGGAGAGAGAGAGGTGGTGGTGGAGAGAGAGAGAGAGAGAGAGAGAGAGAGAGAGAGAGAGAGAGAGAGAGAGAGAGAGAGACCGAACGCGCGCGACAGTCATAGCGAGCCTGACTGACTGAAGATTGAGGCGGTTAAAAAAACGAGAGCAGGACAAATAAACCATTGAAAACGCGTTTTAGGAAAGAAGAAAATTAACATTCATCCGAAATTACACGACGGAAAGATGCCGTTTACGCACACTGAGGTACGTTGCATCAAACCGTTTACCGTATATGCTACTTGTTCCAATCAGTGAGCCGGAGACGGATGAGGGTACATTTATATTTCGCTGTGTGTTAACCGGCAATTGATGTTTTCTAGTGCACCTTATATCCTCTGTTAACAAAATACCAAGATATTCCGTCCGAATGCGTAGTCATCCGTTTTGTCTTTTTGCTAGCATTGAAGCGCCTATGTAATAAGTCTGAGGCAGCATCCACATGCGATTTAAACGCAGGCGCTTTGAATTAAGCTCCTGAATTGGGAGTCTCAAGTCATTTATTTTAATGATCTGTGATTATAGTCGCGTCAGTGTGTATACTGCCAAAATGAGCTTGTTCCCTCCATGTTGACTATTTAAATGACGTTAACTATATAATCTAGTGAAGATTTGCATTTGTTTTTGTACTTTCAAAGCTGCTGCTTGGCTTGGGCTTGAGTTTAGCTCTACTACACAATGCATGTGTTTTTTTTTTTGCGTATTTATTCTGTATTCTGCCTAAATAATATTGGGCATAATAGGTACCTAATGAATAGCATTTACAGTATGCACCTAAATTATTGAATATTAGAAGTTGTTTATAATGGCATAAATTATAAACATCGCTTTTATCTATTGACTATATGATTGCAGTTAAGAAAACAATTCTTTAGAGGCTTTAAAGAAGAACTAAATGCTTGAGTTATGATTCATTTTCCATTTACATACTCTTCTATTTAGCTTGTGTGTTATTTTTTTCAATTGTTATTTCCTGTTATTGTTGACTGCTATTTTATGTACTGTTTTTGAACAAGAGACCAACAAAAGAAAGAGGCAAAGAGGGATTAGCAGTTTTGGGTTGCAAAGCTTATTAATAAAATCCAAAGGCAGTCCTTTAAAAGACTTAAGGGACACAATCTTGCTTTCTGAAAGTGTTGTAAGTGTAGAGAGAAAGAGAGAGAATGAGTGTGTGTGTGTTCACGAGTGTGTCCATGTTAACATAGTCGTAACTCTTATATTTTATCACATTTCCTTATTTCGCATCTTTTTCCCGGCTCTGTTGGTGACGGCCAAGAAACAGTGGGGGTTTTGTAGAGTCGCCAGCATGAGTCCATAGTCATGCCAACACAGTGGGTCCAGTATGTAACAAACACGTTTCGCACTGCATGAAACAAGTACAGTAAGGCCTACATCATGCACACATGCGCGTACATAAACACAGGCCCACCAACCCAAAACCCAGTTTGAGATTGAAAAGGTACTACCACAACTACACTTAAACTCATTTCCTATTGCATTAATACTTTGGTTGAATAAGAATATCATACAGTATATTTCAATAAAAAAAAACTTTGCAAATGAAAATGTCTTGCAGTGATCTACCACAATACATGTTGTGGCGACACACGTCATCTTAAGTAAGACATTTGGGATTAGCACTGCACTTCAGACCGAACTCCACACGTAGCAGATTATACTGACTGAGAGTACATCAACTGTAACACAGATTAACTTGGTGATCAAATGCAGATGAGGGATGAGAGAAAGAGAAAAAGAGAGCAGAAGGCTCAGAGCAACACTGCATGATCAAAAAAATTCACAAGAGATTAAATATGGTTACTGCCAACTTTTGCAAAGAGTAAATACCCAATTTCTGCTGCAACTAGCCCCTGCTTAGCAATTAAAAATATATGCATACAACGTAAACAACTAAACGCAAACGCTGCATATAATAGCATAGCACGACACAATACATAAAGAATGATATTTTGGCACTTATTTTACAGAGACACGTACTGAGATGTCATCTATTTTATTTAAGAAATTTTCCAGGTCCAGGATTTATTTTTGTGATTTTTTTTTGAGATATTTCAAGCTGGATCTGCACAGGGTTTTGTCGGATCAGCTCTAGCTGTTTTATAATTCACAGTTAGGCCTGTGGTTGTGGCATGTGTATCAATGGGGTCACTCTGCAGTGGATTGCATGATAAAAACAAAGCAATATTTATTATTACAGTAAATAAAAAGAAGATAACAACTGACTACTATTTTAAATGGCTTCATTTATCATCGAAAGGACAGTTGGAACAAAGGGCTAACATAGGTATAGTACAGGTCATACAAATCACTTACAGTTCACTGAAAATAGTAATAGTGGAACATACACATAATATAACCTACAAGTGGGAAAACAGATGTACAAGCCAAGAAACCTTTTAAACTTTTATACACAGTTATTTCTAAAAAAAAAAAAAATGCTTAGTTAAGGCCACTATTTAAACTGATGTACTTTAGACTAAAAAATACATGAAAAAAAAGAATAAAGAGAGAGGTTAGACTTTGCACTTAAGGGCGATTTATACTTCTGTGTAAAACCTACAATGTAGCTACACCATAGGCTGGGCGTTCGCTATGCGTAGCCTGACACACACCTCTCCAATAACGTAACAACATGTCAGTTCTACGCGAACAGCAAGCATTGTGATTGGTCTGCTAGAACCCCACCCATCAGGTCCAAAAAAACCTGCGTCACATTTCCTCCTATCCATTTACACTTGCAATGGTAATAACAAACGTGGACCAAGTAGCACCAAAAGTTAATGTTTATTTACCTCCATCGCAGCTGATGCTGTTTCTTCGACTTTTGCTCTGATACTGTAACATGCCTGGGGACATTGCCTACTAGTGATCTACATGTGTAATTGCACGTTGACTTAAAAACCTACACAGAACTATAAATCATGCTTTACTGGTGTGTGGTTTGTAGCTGGCAGGCAGACTGACCATCAGTATCATATTATATCAAGCATATCATCAGCTAACCATTGGCAATTGATACTAAAGCACCATATGCAGTATTCTGATATTGCCCACCAGAAAGGTTGTCTGTAAAAAGCACACAAAGGCAAACATCATCACACACAAATTACCCTTTGTCATATTGGCCATATTTTAGCACTATATATTCAAAACAGGAAGAATCACTCAGTCATTCACTATGGCATCATAGTGTCCATTCAATATTCAAGTGCTTCTGAAATGCAATAACACAGTGTTTGCTCATGTTTTCCAGCCTAGCAGCTGTAATAATCTTGCATTTGATTTTCCAGACTCCCTAGCATTACCAAACACTTGTAATCTGGAGCTTTTACCTCAATACTCTAAACAAGGTTATAAAGTGAGCCTTGCCGATTTTGAAAATCACTGCTGTAAGTGTAAATACTTTATGTACATAAAGTTGATGTGACTTGGGTAAATACTTTCTTTTTAATATTTTGGCAAACTCATAAATGGTATACACACGGTTTAAAAATCCTCCCCTCAATCAAACATGGGCAGCATGCTTAAAAATTGCACCAACACATTGCACTACATCAGACATTTTAAAATGGCACATCATAATGCCACTGGCCAGTGGCAGAACATAATTGTTTACAAAACATCAGTGACCGACCACAACCAAACTACTTCTGGAAAACCAAAATTTAACAAGGTTATGGCAACAATACTCTTTCCCTCTAAATCTACTTATATAATAGATCAAACTGAATTATGCATGTGTAAGTTATTCTTTGATTACAGTAAGTCAAATGATTCTTGGCTTGAGGAAGCAGTGCTTTTTAGCCATCAGCAATGTCCTTTTTTTTTTTTAAGGGCGGAAATGCAGACAGATTCGTCTCGCTCTCGAAGAGTGAACAGCACTCACACAACAATGAGTGTTTTTGTCTTATCCTCTGCCAGGCTAGGGTTGTCATAGACACAGGACCCACGTCAGTGTCGTTCATTAATCAATGTGGTCGTTTTGGTCATTGACACAAAGTAATTTTTTATTTCACTGGAATCAAACACTCTACTGTTAGATATCTAAATGTGCCTCATCTGCCGTGAAGCATTCAAGAAAAGACAGCATTGTCTGAGGGAAATATGATAGAGGAAGTTGTGTAGGGGCAGACAGAGTTTATAGGTAGAATGGGTCTCAAAGAGTGGCCTGTATTGCTCTAAAATCAATAAAAAAATGGAGGCGATATGAACTAAGTGAATGTGGCACTGGATAATTGACAAGGACTGAAAGGAGCCCAAGAGCAGTCTGAATAGCAGTATTTTTTTTATTCCACACAAAACCAGCTGCAAGCTCTGGCTTCTCTTGTGAACTAGGCTTTGATAATGTAACTAGTTTCGAAGTTCACCTAGCATGTGACAGTTTCAGCTGTGAGGCTAAGTGATTCTTGGCATACAGCTTACTGTACGTCACAAATGACATGCATGCATGTAGACTACACTTTGATTAAAAGCATGTAGATTTAAACCCTGTAGCTTTCTTTGAAATTACATAGCTTATCAATCCCCAACACATGCCTGTTAAATCGTTACAACTCATTTATAATTTACATGCAGAGAGACCAGTTCAAGCAGAGTTGCAGTTTTTTATATATTTATGTTCAGTTCGTCAGTAATCAAAGTGATACTGTGTACTGAGGAAAAAATGCACAAATGCATGCACGCACACGCGCCACACAGCATGATGCCTTGCAGTTTGGCTCTAAATGAGCTATAAACAAAACAAATGCACAGGCCTCCCATAGGAAGACAAACACTGTTCGCCTTAGTAGAGATCTCTTTTAAACATGGTTCGTTTCACTCTGCGGTCTGTGACTGGGTTTGCTGAACATGTGGGCAACTTTGTTCACTGACCTGAATGCATGAATAGTCTTTATAAAAGCGCCAACTTACACTGGGGTCTGCTTATTATGATATTTGTTTGCTCTTCCAAATGCGAGACGCTGATAAGAAATGTACCCACATTAAGTCAAATGCAGACAAACCAAATGAATTTTCTTCTTGCGTACACACTCTTGGAGTGTTTGTGTTTGATGTTCACAAGCGCAGGCTGAGGGGCAGCAAGAGGTATGATTGGTTTATTTGTATGTCTGTATGCATGCTTGAAGAAAGAAAGGGGGAGCAGTGAAGTACGCAACACTTAAATTGTCTGCTTATTTCTAGCGACTGCATCATTTACAAAGATACTGGGGGTGAATGAAATAGAGGAAGGGTGCAAAGGGGAAATAGGCGTAGAATGATTCTGCAAAACAAAATATTATTTGAAAGCGAAAAGGAGCTAGTTAAAATGCATCAATGTAACTTTGCTAGACACTGATATCGATATATGTCAGTGTTCATGTATAATTCTAATAAAAGTCCATCTCATCCAGCCGATGTACACTGGCACATTTTATTATTATTATTATTGAAACCACAAAGAAAAAGAAGATGAGAAACTAAATAAACAATGTAAATAAGAATAAAATAAATTACGAAATATGCCTGGAGGTAGTGACAATGACAAATCTCAGTCATCCATTCATAACATTGATAAGATTCATCTCAGAGAAAGTGAACATATTACGAGACAATATCAGAAATGTGATAATATTTCAGAAATACAGCTTAGCATGCTGCACTCTTAAAATTGTTTGATTATTTTCAACCCAGCATTGGGTCAAAAAGGGATAAACCCAGCACATTGGATTGTAATTTAACCTATGCTAGGTTGTTTTAACCTATCGTTGGGTGAAATATAAATTTTTTGGGGTTAATTTATCCCAATGGCTGGGCTCTTCCCTTTTTGACCCAACGCTGGGTTAAAAAAAAAGAGTGTGTAAGGCCATGCTTGGTTGTGGACTTTAGTATAAATCTGACTTAGGTCATCTATCCTTTTTTTTCTTAAATTAATGTTGTAAGAATGTAAAAAAAAATAAAATCATAAAAAGATAATTATGTATGTTTTCCCTCTAAAGAATAATAAACCAACAAATATGCAGGAAAAAAAACGTAATGGTTGAGCATTTATCTGTTCATTATGTAAATGCAAAACATGATGCGGAAAAGTGGCAGAAAGAATGCTTGAATTAAGAAAGAAAAAAAGCATAAATTATATCAGTGGCAAAACTGCATAAAATTTTATGTAGTAGTATTCTGTAAAAAGTAAGAGAGAGAGAGAATCACAGATGGATAAACAACTGACTGGCAATTATTCCAGGCTACGTCTAAATGTGTTTAATCGATGAGGTGACTGGAATCATAAACATTCAATTTGCTACATTCAACCAACGCTGAAAAACAAACTCAATGCAACTGCATACTTATCATCAAACCATAAACGCTCTTTTAACTTGACACTGCCATTAATTCTTGTCCATTAAAATGATTTTATAGATGACTGCTTAGTACACGTTTTTATAGACAGATGTGGAGCTCAGTTTATTTGTGCTGTATACTGCTTGATTAGCATGTAGCAGGTGCAGATGTACAAATCCAAAAGCAACACAAAATGCTTTCTTCACGCTGCTAGATTTAGCTCTGTCATGAATTAAAGAAGGTGAAATCAAACTCAGTCTCCATTTAGCCTTTCTGTAGTCCATTCATGTATTTCTTTGCACCCCATGAATGCCTTCATGCCGCTTCTTAGTAAAGACATGTTTCCTTTAAAAAGCATCACTAGCAATTCAAAGAGACACCTGAAACACACAGAGTACCTTCTTGATTTTTTTGTTATGTATAAACAGTGCAATATAAGCTGTAAGGATGAATGTCCATACACCACTTCCCAGTCGCACTTTTCCAATAATGCAACCAAAGAAAAGGTGGCTTATTTGTATCACGTTTTAATTACAGGTAAGCCTTGAGGTTTTTGTATCACATATTATACATTGAAATATTCTTAGTCACTCTCTCTCCAAGCACCTTCAGTGCATCTTTATCACATTCACAAGCCACTGGCTCTGTTCAGTGCACAAACACTGAATATAATAAGCACATAAATCAGTATAGGCATTTATGCATTAATGGTTCACAGATTACAGTAAACGCACTGGTGAACATCCAAGAGGATGGGAGCCAAGAAAGAAAGTGCAAATAGAAATAAAAGAAAAATGAGAAAATAGCGAGATGGGAGAAGCGTGGTGTTATCCTCTCTTTCCCGACCGATGCATCCCTGTCACACTTTCCCCTCATGCCCGCTTCTCCCTCTCTTTGCTCCTAGTTGTTCATACTAAAAGGCTGCAGTGTGTGGGTGTGTGTTGAGAGGCTGGTCACATCCCCGCGTCTCTTGCCATTTTCACTCCCGTTGCTGAATTACCCCTGATTACCTTTAGCTAATTATCATCAGATCTTAGAGGGTGAAACACACGCATTACTATTCAGCACTACAGAGACACTGACAGTGGAAGATCCGAGATATCACCGGACTGCAAAAAAAGGTGATCTCATCAAGGTGTTTGTACTTCACTGTCGAACCATCTCTGTGTTGCAATTATATATATTTTTTCCTTTCGCTTTTGAATAGTAGATAATTACGAGTAGACTGCGCAATGAATTAGTCTGCTTCCTAAAAAGAAGCCGCTTTAACCGTCATTAGCAGAAGACGAATTTATCGTGAACGCAACCGTAGGATATTTATAAAATCTTCTCAAACGCTTGCGATCCTAGAATGCACGGTACTATTGATGAAACTATTTTAATACAGAACTGGACCTCAGACTGTCTGTACAATGTTATAGCCTGCGGGCCTAAAGCAATAGTTTCACAGGCGTGCGTTGATATGGGAGCTGAAAAATATCCTGACACACAAGTATGCCCTGCAGCTAATGCGCCGCTATTACGACGCCTATCTTCGTAGCCCCAATGCAAGTCTCGCGTGCGCACTCACACAGTCGCTCGTGGCACGCGCCGCTCAGTAAAATCCCACAATTCTCGAGGGCTCTATACAAATCATGTCATATTAACCAAGTTTACTGCTCTTATGTGCAAGCAACCAGACAGTTACACAAAGCCCTCCATTTATTTATATTGTTAGCCAGCAGATACAACAACGCTATTCATCAATGCTTCTTCTGAATTAATAATGAACTGGATTTGCTAGGAAATAATTATTTCATGATGTACTTGAGTAATATTTAATGACAAAACTGTGTGAGGGACGAGATAGACCATTAAGATTTCATGCCCCTTCATGATCCTAAGACAAAAACCAAGCGAGAGTGACTATGTGTGTTTACGTGTGTCGGTCTTTATATCGGTGCTGTAAATTCATGTTATTTTGGATTTAAACCCTACTTGGCCCAACAGTCATTTCTGCCTCTAAATTTGATTCCAATTGGTTCATCAATCTTCCTTCTTTCTCCTACTTCTCCATCTGCCTCTCTCTCTCTCCTTTCCATTCTCCCTTCCTCGCTCAGCAAATGAGAATTTGAAAAGCATAGATGGCTAGGTTACGTGCACAGGATGGTAAAACGGTTTGACACAGGCGCACGCACACATATGCGTGCACACATACATGCTTGTACACACAAACATGTTCAGCATTAAATATGCAAGTGTGGAGCACTGATGCACATATGCACACGGGTCGACAGATGTGTTACCATTTTACCATCTCCAAGAATGGAGGACATCTGTACCATCAGCAACATTAACAAATCAGAAGCAGAGGTTTGCAGTACCCTATTTGTGCCAAACATTATATGCCTTATTGAGTCCGCCGCCATGTTGATTCTAAACCGAGGCTGTGAGGGATAGACGTCTAGAGTGTGTGCTTTAAACCTACCTATACTGTGTTTTGTGTCAGGATGCTGGTCATTCAGCCATGAAAACACAAAAAAATACTTTGTTTTACAAATTTCCACAGGACAAAGAACCTCAGAAACCGTGGATTGTTAAAATAAGAAAGGACATATGACCTAATTTGAGATGTGAATAACGCATTGTGTACATAATATCTGTTTTGGATATTAGCCTGTTGGCTAATCGCCAATTTCTCATGTTGTAAGCATGTTTACTTTTCTTTAAAACACTAAAATAGTGCAACAATACAATATTTTGACAACAAATAAGTATACATCTCCAGTTTGTAAAGAACATAAGATTATGTCCATGTATTTTCTCCATTATGTTTTTTAAGACATGAACATTGATTTGAAGGGACACTCCACTTGGCTCTTTTTCCAGCTCGCCTAGAGTTAAACATTTAATTTTTTTACGTTTTGAAATCCATTCAGCTGATCTCCAGCTCTGGAGGTACCACTTTAAGCATTAGCTTAGTTAGCATAATCCATTGAATATGGTTAGACCATTAGCATCACGCTAAAATAACCGAAGAGTTTCAATATTTTCTTATTTAAAACTTGACTCTTCTATAGTTAAAAGCTGTAACATGGCTGCAGGATGATATTACGCACAGCCCGAATATAGTCCTCTGCTATTAAAAGTTACCAAGGGGACTATTTTCGGGCACTGCGTAATATCATTGCGCCTCCTGCAGCCGTGGTACGGCATCAAAGTCCTTGATTATTACGCCAGAATGAGATAGAGTTCCTAACCACATCTGCCTAGAAAATCGCAACTTCTAATTTTCCATCGGTCTCAGTACACGATGTAACTACAGAAAAGTCAAGTTTTAAATAGGAAAAAATATTGAAACTCTTTGGTTATTTTTAGCGCACCGCTAATGATCTAATCAGATTCAATGGATTATGCTAAGCTATGCTAAAAGTGGTACCGCCAAACTCCAGAGTTCAGCTGAACGGATTCCAAAACAGTAAAAATCAAATGTTTAACTTATGTGAGCTGGAAAATACGCAGATTTAAAAAAAACATGTGATTGACTTGATAACAAGCTATTTATGTGATAGTTTGTTGTGCAAGTATTGTTAGAGGTAAAACCCTATATGAACCCTCAAAGTTGTGTAAAAGTTTAGATAGAAATTAATCCTGCTTTTGTTGATTATGATCAATGTGCTTAAAAAACGTACAGGAGAAAAGTTTTTAACGTATTCATGCCTTGTCTTTTTGGAGATACGTACTAAGTTGTAGGCCTAAATTAGTGTTTTAAAGAAAACTAAACATGCTTCCAACATTAGAAATTTGTGATTAGCCAACAGGCTAATATCAAAACAGATTTTATGTACACATTGCGCTGCTCTTATCTCAAAATTTAGTCATATGTCCCTTTTCATTTTAACAATCCATGGTTAAGGTTCTTTGTCCTGTGGAAATTGTAAAATAATGTATTTTCTGTGTTTTGATGGCTGAATGACCAGCATCCCGGTACATAACGATAGTATTCAAGACGCACTCTGGACATCCATCCCTCACAGCCTCGTTTTGGAATCAACATGGCGACAGGTTGAATAAGCCGTATTACTGTCTATTTTCAGCATTTACTCAAGCACGTTTGGTGATGGAGGTCAGTGTGAGCATGCCAGCAGCAGCTATAACCTCTTATCATCTTCCATCATAATCTCTTCCCTAATGTGCCTGTCCCATTATACTGTTCAAGAGAGAGAGAAAGGCCAAGTGAGAAAGGTGACCAGAGAAGGGCAGCGGGCTGTCTATTATTATTATTTCATTTTTGCTTGACCAGACTCTTTGCCAGAATAGCGGTTATGTTTTTTACAAGCTACAAATCTACAAGCATTGATTTGCAAAAATTCCCCTATACGTTCATTGATTTTAATTAGCCTTCTTTGTCCTTATTACTCCTCCTCTGCCCAATTCCCTTTACATTAGCTATGTGCATTGGAAATGTTCCCTGTCTCCTCACACACATGCTACTATGACTCTCTGCTGATCCATCTTCACCAGGCTGCTGCATCCACATAGTGCATTAAATTTCTGCAATAATGTTTTTGATCACTCCCAATATCTGACTGGACTGTGAAAAAGCAATTAGACTGGGAGTCAGTGGGACCCAGAGGAGACTTTCGGCATCACAAACACAAATCAACCATGTCAGGTCTGGGAATTTAAACAGATTCAGCACACTATGAAACAAAGAGAGTTAACAATTGCTGGTTCAGATGCTGATTCCCATAGAAGCACTTCAAGTCAACATAAACAACAAACACACAAAGAGTAAATCTTAATATATGAAAATATACTGCGCATAATTTCCGAAGCACCTAACAACTTAACCGGTACATCAACTAAAAACTATCAAAAAATGATTGGTCTGTCTTCCTCTAAAACAATACAATAGATTGAGTGTGGTGTTGATGCCATCATTTGTTGCTTTTCCTCAGTCTTGTCAACAATGTGACCTAGTTTGCAACAATCTTTGTGTGTGTGTGCCTTCATTTTTGTTTGGTCTATGGCTTAGAGCAGCCAGTTAAAGAGATTTTCCACTTAATTCTGCACAGTGAACTTGACTTCATCATTTTCAAAGTTGACATTCTTTGAAATACAGATCTTTATAGGTCTGGCCAAGTTTAAAGAGAAATGACAAGCTGTGAATATAAAAGTCCAAGCAACTAAAAATGTTACCTTGGTTTTCTTCACAGGTAATGCGGACTCAAAGATGAGGAAAAACAACATTTGTGTGTACTTCATTGTTTCTTCATTCGAGAAAACAAAATCAACATGATGCCAACTTTGATGGACACACAGCAGCTTGAATACACATCATCAGCTTGGATATATTGTAAGGAAGTTGTGCAAATTCTGGTTGCTTTTGTTGACTGAGACTGGAAAAATTCCTGACGTTCTCCTGGCGGACGTTATGCTTATTTCAGTGCCTACAATTAATAGGAATCCTACTATAAAGGGCTGTCATTTCCATTGGTTACTAACCCAAAGGACATAAAGAATCAGCAAGGAAGACCCTGAGTCCCTCATCAGTTTCATTGAATCAAGAGGTCAAGTCAATCCGCTCAAAGTCAGACTACTCAGACCTGGGAGGCAAAGGACAATGATGTATACTCACTAGATGGTAAGAACATTATTATTAGTTCTAATAATACAAATATCCAATACAAAATTGCTTGGCCTATTTTCAAAATGCTTCACTTTTACAATATGATTCCTGTCTTGATAACTTATAAAATATGTATAGAGGTAGACATAGAGTTTTGTGGCTGGATAAAAGAGGATAGTGCAGCAGAAATATAACTTCAGATTTAAACACCAATTCAAAGGGAGAAGAAAGAAAGGATAAAAAGCAGATTTAGGCGAAATGAAAATGCAGGATTTATATAGGAGGATCAGCAGGATATACAGGAAAAGAAAAAAACTGCGATTAAAGAAGTATAAGAACAGATTATAAGAGATTATAGACACACAGTGGGCAGTTACGGAGATGACCAGGATGAAAACATTCTTCAGTGGTGAGACGCATTTGAGTGAAAGAGGCTGTGAGCTTAAAAAAGATGAAATAAGAATGTATTGTTATCCTGTCTACATACAAATGTATATTATTTGTACTATTCATCAAGTTAGAGACAGACAGGGTCTCAGTGTCTAAAGACAAATTTAGTACACTGGCAAAAAACAACTTTATTTCTTAGTATTTTTGTCTTGTTTTTAGTTCAAATATCGAAAAATTCTCAAATCAAGATGCATTTTTTTTTTTTGGATGAGCAAAATGACTTAAGAAAATAAGTGTAGTTTAAAAAAAAAATCGAATTTAAGTGAATTTATGCATAAAACAAGCAAAAAATATGCCAATTTTTCTTGAATTAAGTGTTTAATATTTTTTTGCTTACCCCATTGGCAGATTTTTTTTGCTTGTTTTATGCACAAATTCACTTAAATTTGATATTTTTTTTCTAAAACTAGACTTATTGTCTTAGGTCATTTTGCTCATCGATACAATGCATCTTGACATAAGAATTTTTTGATATTTGTACTTAAAACAAGACAAAAATACTAAGTAGGAAAACCATTCTTTGCAGTGTAGTTGTCTAACACAACACGTTCTCCTTTTTAAGTGCCACCTTCTAACAGTGCCATGCACATACAAAACTAAATGCGCATTCACGTATACGTTCTGCTGTTTTATTTTGCTGGCCTCAGCTAAATGGATTATGATAAAAAGAAATGACCGTAGCATAACGGCACATGTTATTAGATATTCAAAGAGTGGCTTTTTGCCATTTTCTTTTCTCTTCTTCCCACACTTCTTTGTGAGAATACACTGGCAGGCCTGAGAGACAGCTGATTTTTTTAAAAATATCATCCAAATGTATACATGCTGAGAGAGCCATTAAATATGACATTTAAATTGCTCCCATTTTCATGCAATGCAGCTCATTTAAAAAGATAGACAAGGGGAAAGTGTCAAAGTAGCAACAATGATATTAGATTTTTTTTTATAAATATTGTAATATTTTGCAAATTTTTTCCTTAGATTATTTGCTTTACAAGTTTTGCTAAATGTTGTCTATAGTCAAACCATACAAGACACAAATGTTATAACTTCTAATAGAAGCAAGCGATTTTCTGTGTTTTTCTGTCTTTCTCCGTCTCTAAGGCATATCAGTCAGTTTTGCATGAGTGCAGGCTTTCTGTTTAAGGGTTTGTTTTGCATGTAGTTGCTGCCTAAGGTAACAACGTTTGTAACCAAGGGGCAGATAACCAACTCCCATCTGACCTGTCCTGCAACACAAACAACCTTGAGTCCAATCCCATGAGATGACAGGCAGCAAAAAAGAATGAGGCCCCAGCAGACAGAGACAAACCCATCACACAAAAACACTTACAAAAGCAAACAGGTGCATTTCGGTATATTGGCACTGAAGAATTCAGGAGCACAGATTACATTGATAAGAGTCGAAAACAAAGCTAACAGAGACATTTCCTGGCCTTCTAGTCAATGTGATAAACTGGTTAAACAATAAAACTTCTGTTGCATACTTTCTTTGAATAAAGCGTGCTATTTTGAAAACAATAACAACCAAGAAACTGCGTCCATTATGCATGCCAATTTGTTGTAAATGTCTGCGGTTTTCATCTAAATCTCAATTGCAAATTAGACGAGAGATCCAGCTCACCCTTCTGTGAACTTTCAAAAAACTAAAATTAAAACAGTGATTTATTCAAACGCTGTTCCCCGTATCATCAGAATTGTAGTGTAGCTTAATGTCAATCCAGAAATAAACCTGTAATTGTTTTTAAAATGTCAAGTCATATTTAATATATTCAGGATGACCATTTCACACCCGCAATTTTCAATGTTTAATGCGGCAACGTAAAAGTTACATTCAACCCTTTCTCCACTATATGCACATTAACCTCCATCCATTTGCCTTACATTTCAGTCCTTTTATATTACAACGTCTCTGTCTAATGCTCCCTAAATGTCTCATCTATTAAGCCATTAAGCCTGACTGTTTTTCTCTTACCTATAACTTGTGATTTTCTTCAAGTATTGTTAAAGTCGAATATTATACAACATAACAGACAAGAGTCATTTTGCAGTAGACTTCTTAATATGTACTAATATACCTCTGTATTTTTGTATTAGCCACTTTTTTGTTTTCCCCTACAGGGCTTGTGAAGCAACAAAGGACAAGAAAAGGACAAGAAATTAGTGGATTTGTTTTGGAAAATCGGTTTAAGAGACTGAGTGGGATACATTGTCAGGAACTATGGCCACAGAGAGCCTTATTGAACTCCGTGATTGGTTGTTTCTACTTCTCCTGTGCTTGACGTTACTGGTCGAAGTCCTCGAGTTTGCTGCGGCAACAGCGGCTGCTGCCGAGGCAGCCCTTGGAGAGGCAGAGCTTCAGGGAGAAGTGCCATGTCCCTCTGCTTGCAGGTGTGATGATGGCTTCATTTACTGCAATGATCGTGGCTTGAGTATCATCCCCCCATTACCGTTAACAGCAGCTGTGCTCTATTTGCAAAATAACCGAATAGACAATGCTGGGCTACCAACATCCTTAGAGCGAAGACTAACTGTCCGAGTTGTTTACCTTTACGATAACGAACTCGATGATTTTCCGACACATCTGCCTCCATCTCTACGGGAACTTCATCTTCAGGATAACAACATACGAACTTTACCTCGTTCTGCTCTCGCACGTCTCCCATTGCTGGAGAAGCTTCACATGGATGACAATTCGGTTTCGACTGTAAGTATAGAAGATAAAGCATTCGCCAACAACCCAAGGCTGAGACTTCTGTTCTTGTCACGTAACCACCTCTCTAGCATACCATCGGGGCTTCCAGCATCGCTTGAGGAACTCAGACTGGATGATAATCGAATTTCCACTATTCCAACGCATGCATTCCGAGGACTGTCCTCTCTAAGACGTCTCTTCCTTGATGGAAATCTGCTGGCAAATCAACGAATTGCAGATGACACATTCTCACGCCTGTCTAACCTAACAGAGCTCTCTCTGGTTCGTAACTCGCTCCAGGCACCGCCCTTAAACCTTCCAAGCACACATCTTCTTCGACTCTATCTACAAGACAATGCCATAGCCCACATGCAACGAGGATCCCTGGATGGCATGCGAAGATTACAGAAGCTGGACATATCAGGCAACAATTTAACAACTCTTCCAAGAGGTTTGTTTAAAGACCTGGACAGCCTCTCGCAGTTACTTGTTCGAGGGAACCCCTGGTACTGTGGCTGTAACCTTCGTTGGCTCCATGACTGGTTGCACGAGCGTGGGTCATCAGTGACAGTAAGAGGTTTAACTTGCCATGGACCAGAGAGAGTAAGAGGCATGGCACTAAAGGACCTTAGCAGTCATTTGGATGAGTGTGAAATGAGTGTAGACAGTGCTGGAGGGATGGTTGGAAATGATGGAGGAAAAAAAGATCTAGGCAATTATCCAACACAAGTACCAGGCACGACAACCCCTCCACTTCCCCAAGGGTCTCTTTTCACCCTCAGATCCAGACGACCGGGATACAAGTATTCTGACATGGGACAGGATAGTCTTGGTGGAAGTGGCAATGTGGGTAAATCGTTATTAATAAGTGTGAAACCACTCACACCAGAGACAGTTCATGTAACCTGGCATACTGCACACCCAGTTGCTTCCTTCAGGCTTTCCTGGCTACGACTAGGAAACAGTCCTGCAATGGGCTCAATCACAGAAACACTTGTGCCAGGGGATCGACGTGAGTATTTACTCACACAGCTGCATCCCCAATCAACTTATATAATTTGCTTGGTGCCTCTCTCTGCAAATGAAGGTAAAAGAACGTCCTTCGCAGCAGCAGGAGGGTTAAACATGAACACAAACTCAGAGCACGAGCATCCTGCTTGTGCCAAAACAGAGACAGATCCCCTGGAGCAGCCTATTTCAGACCAGGAGAGCGACCGAGGAGGTGACCAATTATCAGCCTTACCACTTGCTGGAATTATTGGAGGTGCGACAGCATTGGTCTCTTTGTTCTTAATTTTTGGCATCTTCTGTTGGTACGGACACCGTGCGGGGTATCTTGCCGCAGGTGACAATTCCATCTACGGAAGGGATGGTGGATCACGGGGTGCCAGCAAACATTATGATGACTATGTAGAATCTGGTACTATAAAAGACACTTCAATATTAGAGATCAGGGCTCATGGTTTTCAAATGACACCAATGCCTGCCCAACAGCCGTTGCAGCCCAAGGCAAAAGTAGAGGATATGACTTATATCCATACTATTTTTCCCTCTAATAATACAACTCTTTATAGAAGCACTCTCAACCACACTGGAAATCCAGGTTATGGAACAAACCGAGGGTACAGAGAAGGGGGAATACCAGACATAGATTACTCATACACGTGATAGCCTTTTTTTAACCCCTGCCTATTCTTTTCCTGTCTTCAGGTAATGGAGTTTGGTAAGGGTTAGTTTTCCCTAGGTTCCAAAGTAGGGGTGTGCCGATTCTGTGGGGACCTTTTTTTAAACTATCACACTCATAATGTTACTACTGGATAGTGGATTTTTTATCTAAATATTTATATTTAACATAGCATAGTTTTAATACTATTGGAGCATTGGTATAGCATTGTCGTTTTACATGTCAGTCAATATAAAATAAACAAAATAATTATAATAATTCAACAATCAAATTCAAGGTTAAATCTTGATTTAGTACATTTAACTGTACAATTTATGGAATTAAAATAAACATCAACTTTAAAGATGCCATTTCACAAACAAATTTAATCTGGCCTTCCAAAAAGTACACTTTACAAAAAGGGTTCCATTCATTAACTAACAATAAGCAGTTTATATTTATACACTGTAAAAAATTATTTGCTGCCTTATTTTTTTGTTGAATCAACTTAGATTTACAAGTAATTTCAACTTACTATTATTTATTTTGACTAGATATGAGTTGTTATAATTTAAATAATATAATTGAAAAAAGTCAACATTATTTAATATGTTATAGCAATTTATCTCTTGTCAACATAAATAATAGTAAGTTGACATGACTTGTAAATCTGAGTTGATTCAACAAAATCATTTAAGGCAGCAAATATTTTTTACAGTGTAGCATTTATTAATCTTAGTTAAGTTAAAACCAATACAATTTTTTATTTGTTCACGTAAATTCATTGCGCTTTCACTAATGTTAACAAATTTAATGTTTACTTTTTAAAAATGTATTACTGATTGTTGAAATTAACAAGAACTAAGATAAAAAATGCTTCAGAACTTATTCTCATTGTTAGTTCATGTTCAATAAGTTATATTAAAGAGGACATTTCACAAGACTTTTTTAAGATGTAGAATAAATATTTGTTGTCCCCAGAGTACGCATGTGACGCTGTAGCTCAAAATACCACATAGATAATTTAATATAGTTAAATTTGCCACTTTGTAGGTGTGAGCAAAAAATGTACCATTTAGGGTGTGTCATTTTAAATGATCTCTGCACTAAATGGCAGTGCCGTGGTTGGATAGTGCAGAATAAGGGGCTGTATTATTTTAATAAGATCCCATTCTGACATCACAAGGGAAGCCAAATTTTATTGACCTATTTTTTCAATGCTTGCAAAGAACGGTTTACCAAAACTAAGTTACTGGGTTGTTCTTTTTCACATTTTCTTAACTGATAGAAGCACTGTGGACCCAATTATAGCACTTAAACATGAAAAAATGTCAGATTTTCATGATATGTCTCCTTTAACAAAATGGAACCTTATTGTAAAGTGTTATCAAAGTTTCTTATTTTAATTAATTTAGTCTTTTAATTACAGTAAGGACTATGTACTACAGTACATTAGTACAGTGAAGAAAAAAGTTGGTTATAAAGAAAAAGGGAAACATGAAATGATTGTGATATGTGAATGAAGCAGGTTTTCATTCGGCACACCCCTATTCCAAAGTACCCCTTTGTGCCTCCTCCAGTCCATTTTCAAAACAATGTTTTTAAAGGGCAAACGACCCTCTTGAACAAACATGCTCATCTTTAATAGTCAGAAAGTGCCAGGGATACCACTCTTGGTGTTGATGTTAAACAATATTCGGAAGATAAACAGTTATTGCTCTTAGTACCAATGATTATCGGTTTCCTAAAACTAGCTGGGTTAGCATGATGAAGGGACCAGGTCCATATAGATATAGTTTTACTACGTGGATTGTACAGTGTTTTATATATATATATATATATATATATATATATATATATATGCACTGGATAAACTCACGCCTTTCCATTTTGAGAGACACTGACAGTAAGATGAAAAAAGGCATTTCTGAGGGGTGTTATTCAAATTCTGTATTTCAGTTCACTCGCACTATTTTTTCCTTTATTCTCTCTATTTCTTTTGCACGCGAAACGAGGACTTTGTTCCCGACCCAGGGAGCTGACAGTGGTGATAATGGTTTTGACAATGAAAGGCCTCAAATTGCTACTGGGTTTCTTTTCTTTTAATGAGAGTGAGAAAAGTGGGAGAGACAAAAGCAAGTGCAGGAAAGAGATGAAGGCGGAGAGAGAGGTTTCATGTTCACAAAGCAAAAAAAAAACAACAGACATAAAAGTGGATATCTTATGTCTGCAAAAAAAAAAACACATATTCCATTCACCACATGAAGAAGGTTTAAGAACCAAACAATTTATGAAGCTTTGTAAATTCACCTCAACAACAGGCAACCACATTGAAATGATGTTTCCACGAATAAGGTTCAAGGAGTTTCAGGCCTTGAAAATATTTGACATCATTACACTAAATAAAAAGAGGCACTTAAAGACAATCATTAGGGGGGACCTCTAATTGATGAATCAATCCAAACTGACAGGCTGACATAGATAACATTCAGTTTAGTAATGAAGCGAGCTAAAGGGCAGGGATTGTTGAGTCTTTTGGGGAGTATCAAAACTACTAAATAATCAAAATCATCGAAGTAGAATACAAATTGTTCGCATTACAAATTCACATTACACTTTTTGTGTGTGAAACCCTGTGCGTGTCTATACCCCTGAGGTGCAGGAAAACCAGAAATCAGGGATTAATAAAAAATGTAACACTGTGAACCTTTGCATCTTGTGTGTGGGCCATAAAGGGAGAGACAGAACAAAGTTCTTTAACTGATTAAAGACAATCCACTTTTTTCACACTCTGACTCTGTGACTTTACCGCATTAGCCAGGAGAGTTGAAAAGTAGGAGCACCGAAAGAATATCCGTACCGGATCTGGGATTTTCCAGCCTTTTCTGATGCATTTTAAAAGCAAGTAGTACATGTAAATGACTTTTTTCTCTGGTTCTAGATACAGAATACCATCATGATGAATAGTAAATGAAGCTTGCTATCTTTTTCATTGATATATGTATAATTAAAAGTTGTGATGAAATGCATTATTCATGTGTACTTAATGAGATGTAAAAATACAATGCATAATTTGGGGTTAATGTTTGATATTTTTTTATATATTTTACATCCTTGAAACTAATAATGAATTCATTTTACATATTTTAGAGGAAATCCTTTTAAATCCCATTATGGACCTGCATTTATATAAAGACAAAAGGGTCTCAATTATAATACATTTTACAAAACGCTATTCAAAAAGCACAGATAACATTTTAAAAACAATTGGAAAAAAATGGTAACACTTTACAATAAGGTTCAGTTAACTACATGAACTAATAAACTTATAAAGCATTTATTAATCTTTGTTAATGTTAATTTCAACAATTAATAATACTATATTAAAATCTAGTTAATGTTAGTTAATGAACTAACATGAACAAACAATTGAAAGCTTTATTTCCATTAACTAACATTAACAAAGATGAATAAATACTGTAACAAATGTATTGCTCGTGGTTTGTTCATGTTAGTTAATACATTAACTAATGTTAACTAATGAACCTTATTGTAAAGTGTTACCAAAAAATTTGTAAATTGAAACCTGGCTGAAAAATCTCAAAGATACCACCCAAAAATTCAAAGCAATCCACTCACGTATGACAATGTGGAAATGCAGATTAAATGATCCAGAAACACATGTAACAACATTTGCAAATGTTTAATGCAAATTTACATTTACATTTAAACATTTGCCAGAGGATTTTATCCAAAGCGACTTCTTTATAGATATAAATTTTAGCAGTGCACGCTAACAAATGCTGGGTTATTTCCAACCCAGCATTGGGTCAAAAAGGGAAGAACCCAACTGTTAAGTTAAATTAACCAATAATTTTTTTTTTTTACAAAAACCGGTAACACTTTATTTTATGGTGTCTTTGTTACACGTTACATGTAATTATTATAGTAATAACAGTTAATAATTACATGCATAATTACATGCAACTAATCCTAAACCAAACCCTAATCCTAACCCCAACCCTACAGTAATTATTACTGATTATTACTTAGTATTTAAATATATAATTACACTGTAACAGTGACGCCGTAAATTAAAGTGTAACCCAAAAACCCTAAATTTTGGGTTGAAATAAACTTAGTACAGGTTAAATTACAACCCAATGGGTTGGGTTCATCCCTTTTTGACCTAATCCTGAGTTGAAAATAGCCCAGCATTTTTTAAAGTATGTGTACACTGCTAACACAATAATCCACTATTTGGGCTACAGGAATTAATTCAAGAATTTGACATACACATATTTGTGGGGAAAAAGGTTAGCATTTACTTATTCATGTTAGCAATTGGGCAAATTTCAATTGTATTTTGAATTAGCAATCTGATTTTGTGGTGTGCTTTTCTAAACTGCGTTTTGTATTATAATTGATACCTTTTGGCTCCATACATTTAATTTAAGGTATACATTTTATAGGTATGTGTGCTCTCTGGGCCTTGAACCAACAACTTTTACACTGCTCACGCTTAGTCAGCTGAGCTACAGGCACCTAAACAATTTAAGGAAAATTTATATGGTGACATTGATGGGTGTATATGGCACAAACAATTGCTGGAAGAGTAAATAAGAATCAGAGTAGTCAATTGGATAGTGTTTGTTTAAGAGCAGACACAGACAAGCCTCCAGTCTGGATAGTGTGGTAATGCCTGTGTAAGCAATGCAGAGATCAATATAATGAGAGCGGAGAGCACACAGTCTATCCAAGAAAGAATGGGTTTTAAACATAAGCCCTTCAATTGCCTAATGTGCAAGTAGAAGAACATACTGTGTCCTCGGTGAAGCTCTGTACAGTTCAATTAGTATTTTCACCTTTAATCCAATTCATTTTTCAAACCTACCTAATTCTAGATTATTAGAAAACATCACTTTTTTCACAGCGATTCACAGACAATTTTCAAATGCTTGACTCTTATTAGGCAACAAAGACAGTTGCAGACACCAGCATATGGTGGAAGTCATATCTGCTTGGAACGATCAGTAGGACACATGCATGTTGACACACTGGTGACATCCAAAATGTCAATTCAAACAGCTCAATTAACATACTAAACAACATCTTAAAGGATTAGTCCATTTTCGTAAAAAAAATCCAGATAATTTACTCACCACCATGTCATCCAAAATGTTGATGTCTTTCTTTGTTCAGTCGAGAAGAAATTATGTTATTTTGAGGAAAACATTGCAGGATTTTTCCAATTTTAATGGACTTTAATAGAGCCCAACACTTAATACTTAACTCAACACTTAACAGTTTTTTTCAACGGAGTTTCAAAGGACTCTAAACGATCCCAAACATGGCATAAGGGTCTTATCTAGCAAAACGATTGTCATTTTTGACAAGAAAAAAAAATGCACTTTTAAACCACAACTTCTCGTCTAGGTCCGGTCCTGAAAAGCGCCAGCGTGACCTCACGTAAATGCGTAGTGACGTAGAGAGGTCACGTGTTACATATATGAAACGCACATTTGCGGACCATTTTAAACAATAAACTGACACAAAGACATTAATTAGTATCATTCCGCATACAACAATATCAAAACGGTCCTCTTTCTCCAGACTTATAAACACTGGGGCGTAGTTTCGCGTTCGTCCTCTGTGACCTCTTTACGTCATGACGTATTGCGTGAGGTCACGCTGGCGCATCACAGGACCGGACCTAGACGAGAAGTTGTGGTTTTAAAGTGCATATTTTTTATTTTTCTTGTCAAAAATGACAATCGTTTCGCTAAATAAGACCCTTATGCCTCGTTTGGGATCGTTTATAGTCCTTTGAAACTCCGTTGAAAAAAACTGTTAAGTGTTGAGTTAAGTATTAAGTGTTGGACTCTATTAAAGTCCATTAAAATGAGAAAAATCCTGCAATGTTGTCCTCAAAAAACATAATTTCTTCTCGACTGAACAAAGAAAGACATCAACATTTTGGATGACATGGTGGTGAGTAAATTATCTGGATTTTTTTTAAGAAAATGGACTAATCCTTTAATGAAAATGTAAAACTTCAGAAAGGTTTGTTTAAGGGTTTTACAGGTAAGGATAGAAAATATCATCCTGTTCAATATAAAGTCCTTATGATGCTAGTTAAACCAATACGTAGGCTACTTGGGTGTGCTGGCGACAGAGTGACCACTACAATTATCACCTAAAAGGCCAACTTCACAAAACCCAACAATTAACTTTAATGTTTGACACGTCCCAATTACTGGTAAATCAAACTCCCAAGAAGCTACACCTAGTGGCTCTCACATCATACCAAGTGAAACCAAACTGAGAACTACAATTACGCTAAGCAAGTGCAATTTCCTAGCCAAGCACAAGCAAAAAACTCTCAGAAGTCATCCCTGATGAACTGCATGCCTCCTATCCCTGCATTTACCACATCAGGTCAATTAAGCTAATTAGACTAAGAGGAGACCAACAATTTCACATTCCTTCATTGGAGCTAAAGTGCCGATTGATTGTGAGAGAATGGGATAGGTGGGAGGCTTTTAATGAGACCCGAAATAATTGCTGTGGGGCTGCCATTCTGCAAACGCGCTAATTTTTTTCCCAATCGAACACATCATTCATATCATTAAAGCTTTAGCGAGTGACTCATACGCCTCGAGCATCAAATTGAATTTAGAGGACTACTACTAGTATGAAAAATTATGGATGCTCCACATAATATGGACACCAGATATATGACTAAATGTTCATTCAAAAATTTTATTTGTTTAATTAATTCACTCCAAATACGCAAAATTGCGTGAAACGCTGCAATACGACAAAAAGCGATGCTATTGAAATGCAATTTCATAAGCGACTAATACAAAATTTATTAAGGTTGTGTATCTGACAACCATTTCCTTCCAACAAGCTTGGTTTCCAATTAGCAACAATGTGGCATATGCTGAGAGATGTGAGATTTCTCAGTGTGAACTCATTTTAAATTCGCCTACGCTGGTAAGAGGGGCCTGAACCACCAGCTAAGGATGCTGAGCTTCATTTGCAACAGATAACAGATTTAATGGCTTATGCTCTTTGACAAATACGCTGCATTTTCAGACCTATTTAGAGATGTCTACACATTTTACATACGCCTGAGCGGTGCTATCCACACTCCTTGCTAAAGCTGTGCGAATATCACAAGCTTTCTGTGAAAGGAAGACATATCAGTGAGAATTATGCATACCATCTTACAGACAGAGAACGTTACGACTCCACAAGCAAAAACCCAGCATTACCCTTCATTTTCATCCTCTATCGTACCTCTTTTTCCCTGTCTGTGGGGCTGTTTTGTCAGCTAAGGGTTAAGATATAGCTCAGTGCAATATATCTGGGGGCTTTATAAATTATTCCACAGTCAGTCAAAAGGAGACATAAAAACTTAAAGGGACACCGTTACCCCGAATCAAAGCAAACTCATTTTTAAATAAAAAAAGCTTTGTTTTTGTTGATCTGTTTAAAAAACTGATTTCATTATAATCTTTATACTCATAGTGAGATATCTTGTCTGTGCATCCTTAATTTCCATCAGAATATGAATAAAGATGGAGGTAAACTGAAGCTGATGAAATTTCTCTCTATAAGCAAACACGGCACCTCAACACGCCAAATAATCTTTATTAAACAACACCGTTTCGGTTTCAAAAATAAATCATAAAATAAATAAAATCATACCTTCCGACCCCCCAAAAAATTCGTTTTAAGTGATAAGACAAACCGAAGCATGCATTTGTACTTTTGCACACTCAATCACAAAAGACTATTCACAAAGTAATGCATCTTAATAAACCAATACAGGACAGTACATCCTCTCCCACTAACTAGATGGATGGGTGGATTGACAGGAGAATGGATGGATGGTGGCGTAAAAAGGATGTTTATTCCCCTCTCCACCCCTGCTCTCGGAAGGACAGTTACTAAGTGCTTGTGGATTTTATGTTTACTGTGTTTTATAAGGCAGATTCAGGAGCCAAGAGCTGTAAAATGTTGTGAGAGGGAGGAGAAAGAGGACAGGGGGCGGAGGCAATGTTATTGTAAATCCGATCTTTATTGAGAACGACAGACAAACTGTTGTGCTCACTCCACCCCACCTCTCCATCACCCCTTCAATATTGATTGATCGAATCCTCAGCCAGTTTGAAACAAGATGCATTTGTACTGTATATTTGTGCACAGTGTTGTGGAATTTCGACCTTCAAACTTTTATAATGTACAGTATTAAGGCTGAGCCCCGGCACGTAGGCTGATGGCCTCGCTCTGCTCCGCGCCAGCGTGCAAATACTCGTTGGTGCGTGTGGACTGATGCAAAGCGGGAATAACGTGCTTTCAGTTCATTGGAAGGTACTGATGGCTTCATGCTCGCGCATGCCTTGAACCTATCAATGTCTAACCTTAACCCTACCCCTCACCCTTAACTTAACCAATGAATGATATTAGCTGCAGAATGGGACTTTCGCTGAACAGATTTGGGTAAAAAAGTTAATTTAAGTTTTTTTGCACTGACTGTCTGTGCTTAAAACTTATGTCTTACAGTTTGCCAACTGATAAGGTTTATAAAATTGCATACGCACTCATGTCCCCCCCACACACATAACAAATCCAAATTTAACCCCTGAATAAGTCTACTAACGTAAAGAAATACATTAAATAATATATTGTTTATTTTGTTTCATTAAAATTAGTTTGAGATTGCTTAACTGTCATGAATTTTCTTTGAAGGTCCGGAAAGGGGATGTACCTTACACGAAGGAGGCCGCACACTGAAAAAGTTTGACAACCACTGCCTCCTTACGACTGGAGTATGGTCTGTTTTTACGTATACGCAAACGTACGCACACGGTCGAATGCACAGCCTTGCAAAGTATAATTTATTTGAAAGATGTTCGACACATGTGCATTGCAACAAAATGCAATGCATCTCCTCGACTACATACTACATTGATAATACAGTCTTCTGCAGGCGCATGTGCGACCTACATGTAAAATGTGCAAAGGATTTCAAAAATCTGGCATAGTACAATTTGTGCACACTCTTTCGCGTACACATAAAAAAATGGACCATATGAGTATCATGTAAATACAATGGTACATTTATTTCAGTACAATAGTTTAACTGCCATGGTATCACTACAACAAATACAGTACAAATTCAATGTTACATTGACCTTTAAAGACTTCAAAGATGCAACATGCTATAAAACATTATTTTACATGTATTAATATTTATGCATGCTAGACGCTTTTATACAAAGTGACTTATAGTGCATTTTTTATTAGAAGGGGAGAGCAGGACACAACCTAATGCTTTTTGGTTTTGGCTCAATCACTCAAAAAATATTTGAGTTTGATTAATTATATTTTTACACAAGCAACACACACATCTTTGAAGTTTGTTTCTATTACTTACCATTGTTGGACAATTACACCAAATGTGACAGAAGTGCAAATGTTACAACTTACCCCATAGGCAGGGGGTTAGTTGTAACACTTTAAATAAAAATTAAGATTGCAGGCAAATATTTCAAAACTATTTTGTCTATATACTTGAAGTGGATATTGTTTATATATCTGTCAATAATAGACAGGTATCCACACTGTATTCATTCATCCAGCCCTTTTCTAACAATAGTTCAATTATAAATGGATACAAAGGTCTAAATATGTGAGAAAAAGCAGCACAATTATGACAAAACATTTTTTATGTGTGACCCAATCTTTAATAACCATACTACTAGGGATTGGACGATAACCGGTTTCACGATTAACCATGATAAAATGTCCTGACGGTTAGTATTATCATTTAAAATTAAATTATAATTATACTCGTGTTTGATTACCGTGATTTTGAAAACTCGCCAGAATCATTTTGACGCAGGCGTGCACATGCAACATAGTTTTTTGCACAAGAAGGCATTTAAGGGATAATGTATTGTATTAATTCACGGTAAACTTGTAAGACAGATTTATTTATTTATTACCACAGAAATTACAGGGACATGAAATATTAAATTGTGATTTTCAAAAATAAAACTTGTTCAAATGTTTTCAGTGTGTGTATCAGAACTTGATCTTGAACATTTCCATCTAATTTTAACAAAAGCATGATAAAACTGATAACCGTGATAACTTTGGTCACTATAATCATGATATGAAATTTTCATACCGTCCCATCCCTACATACTACAGTTTCAAAAATCTAATTCTGAGATAATGAGCATCAAAGTCTGATTTAAGCCATTAATTTCTTTATGATTTCAATCTTTGACGTGACCTTATTCAATCAATATTAAAGATATGAACAAAAATAAATTTGGCACACGGTTTTTGATAAGACAGGCACATTTATTTTGTTAGCAGGCAGCAATTATTCTTGTTGCCTATTTAAAACAAAGGCCAGAATTACGCTAACGTTTGCTGTTTTTATATCGTAAGTGCTGAGGGGTTAGTTGTAACACAGCGTTACTATTAACCCCGCTGGGTCAAAATATTTTCAAGCCCACCAAAAAAGTTGCTAAGAGCTGCAGACATTTCAAAACTATGCTATGTTTTAGTCAACAAGACACTGATTGATATGACATAGCATTGGATTTGGTATCTTACACACCAGTGTTTCCCATAGGATTTTGAGAGACTGTGGTGTGATGACGCCACCCACTAATTAGCATATATGTGACGTCATCATGTCGTGTTTCATTTGATCTCATGTTGGCACCTGAAATATGTTTCACTTCTACTCTTTGATCTGTATCTGTTTTTTATCTGTATTATATGTCAAATTATATTTTAAGCCGAATTAAGCTGTTTTAAATAGTGAAATAAAAATGTAAATGGGAATCATGAAAATTCTATTTGTGGGGGCCAGTGTTGATTCTGTGGTGGGCCACCACAAATAAATCAATGTATGGGAAACACTGTACACACCCAACTTAGAAACCGAAAAAAAAAACATATATGATGAAAAAATTTACTTACATGCCACCAAAACACTAGTTCATAAATAACTCTATGGAAAAACATTATACATTTCCAATAATTTGCGGGAGATCGTCTTTTGGCAGTAAAAAAATACCGGAAAAACAAAATGCTCAACCTTGTGCAACAATGTAAACAGTCCGTGTTACAACTAACCCCGCGTTAGATTTTGCCCCACACACCCCTATCATTTATTTGAAAGATGTTCGACACATGCGCATTGCGACAAAATGCAATGCATCTCCTCGGCTACATACTACATTGATACTACAGTCTTCTAGAGGCGCATGTGCGACCTACGCGTAAAATGTGCAAAGGATTTAAAAAATCTGGCATAGTACAGCACGCACGCACTCTTTCAATGACGAAAATTGCGCCACGTGCACTGTACGCGGACCCTTGTGTATACGTAAAAAACTGACCACTGTAAATACAATGCTACATTCATTTCAGTACAATAGTTTAACTGCCATCGTATCACTACCACAAATACTGTACACATTTAATGTTACACTGACCTTTAAAAACTTCAAAGATGCAACATGCTATAAAACTTTATTTTACATTTATTAATATTTAAGCATAGCCAGACCCTTTTATCCAAAGTGACTTATAGTGCATTGAAACTATACATTTTTTATTAATACGATATGTGTGCTCCCTGAATATCAAACCCATGACCTTTGCATTGCTAACGTAATGCTTTACCAAGAGAGCTACAGGAACCCTCTCAAGGAGTGTTTGCGCTCACTTGGGAACTTTGTTGAGCTAGATGCACAGTTAGCAGTTCATTCTAAACTCCAAATTAATGACCTCAGGACAGTCTGTTAATCCTCGCGCTTTTACAGCGAGACCTACAGCCAGACGATCAATGCGTCAACTGGGAGAGATGAATCAATGTCTTGTCACACAAACTCTCTCTCTCTCGTTCTCCCTATTTTAATCCTTTGCATTTTCAGTTTTCAGTTTGCCTATGCTTTTTCTCCTTCCCATGAGACTTTCTTCTCACGCACCATCTAATCTAAAAAAATGTCTCTACACACCTGTTCCAATGAGCCTGAACAATGAGCTCCATTAGGCCGACTAGCAGTAAATGTAACATCTTGTGGTAATACCTATAAGATTGCTAAAACATTAACCAGTCATTGCTTTGTTTTATGGCAGCTTATGTGATGAGGAAAATAAAAAACCCTGTGCGCTTCGATAACACTGCATGAACACCCTAATGTCAATATGCCAAGCAACAAGAGTACGCTGAATGTCAGTGGTGTTGTTATTCATTCTGAAAATGTTTAGCAGTAATGCATTTTTACGTTACAGTTTACTGCACATTCAATCTTATCTGTCTTTATAAAGAATATGTTTCAAGACTGAGCAGTGTAATCTTATCGTTTCCATTGTTGTATATTGATGCAATTGAAAAAAGCTTTGTGCACCTGCCGAGAACACGTGTTTAATGCAGGTGTTTTACTCTTCAGGTTTGTTTACACAGACAGCGGCTTTACATCCATCTGTGACATACAATCTATTATTTGGTGAAGACGCTTTCTAAATTAGGATACGGTCTTATTCCAATATTGTTGTTGTTTTTTATTTGCACATGCTCTCTACACATGATATACAAAAATCTTCTGTACTCCTCTGCAGTCTGGGAAGGTCAAAGGTTCACTGCTTTAATATGTAGGTCAGGTCTGTTCATTTGTATAGAGCAAGGCCCTAAGGAAGCTTAACATTCAATACGACAAATCTCCCTGCACATCTAAATTTTAAAACGGATCATAAAGAATGAAATATACTAAACAAATAAATATATTAAAAACAACCAAGACTCTTTGAACAAAAACGCTAAAGAATAAACTGCTGATTCAGTGTTTAAAGTTTATGATGTATGGCCAGCATTCCTGGTAAACAATAAAATACCTCCTGGCAGACAAACCCAAGTCGGTTAATGCAGATTATACTTTCCTGTACCCTGAATCTCACCTGCATTGGCAATCGCATCTATCTCCAGTTTTGTGATGTCACCTCTGAAGAGAGATATTTTCATATTCAGCTCTTCGTTGGCTTTGTAAAGAGGCTTACAAGAGGAGTCACCTAAGAGATTTAAAACAGTTTGTATTTGACAAAAAAGAAAAACTATTTAATATACCAACATTAAGAACCCAAATAAGTAATACATCAGGTCTATTTATGCCTTCATGCATTCAACATTTTCTGGACTCCAAGCTGCTCCAAACAATTGTTTTGTGATTAAAACAATGTCAGTTTTATTTATATAGCACAATTAAAAATAACCGTTTTAACTAATGTGCTGTACGATAAGCAATAAATAACAAATGCTGAATAATAAATGAATACAATAATACAACTATGCACAGATGGACAAAACAAATGGTTTACATTTCATGGAGTTGTACATAATGAGTGTTTTTAATTTTTTGCATTCAGTTCACCTGTCGAACTCCATACAGGAACGTTTTCCAGAGGAATGAAGTCAATCCTGTACATTTTCCTCCTCGCCTCTTTATCCATTGAGGAAAGCTTAACTATAAATGACAAACACACAAAACAAAGTATACAAATAAAAAAATTGTCTAAATGTCTTTTATTTTTTAATTTCATTAAATCAAAAATGTACAACCTGAGGGAATTGCATTATTTAAGGATAGATAGATGGATAGATGGATAGATAGATGGATATATAGATAGATAGATAGATAGATAGATAGATAGATAGATAGATAGATAGATAGATAGATAGATAGATAGATAGATAGATAGATAGATATTCAGGTAGGTGTGTTGATCAACTGATGTACACATTTAGGATTCATTATCTTTAGACTCACTCTTTGCATCTTTCCAGTCACCGCTGTCAGAGTCGAGATTCAAGTCAGGTCGCGCGCTCATGGCGTATAGCGTGCCTGTATGCAGGGTCGCTATCACCGTAGCTGATACCCCCAAAGCGCCGATGACAACAGCCCTCCCACCCTGACTGTGAGGTAACTTTGAGGTCGTACACACCTTCTCCCACACCTTCGCTTTAGGTACGAGTCTCTGAGAATGCAACACTTTAATATTTGCGAACTGTTTACCGCCTGTGTAGAAGAATCGTTCGGTTAAGCCATGTGTACATTTGCTGAGGTATTTTAGATGACCCGAAAATCTGTTATCAGCTTTGGATATTAATCCAACGCTTTTTGAAAGTGAAACACGAGTAGCAAGTCTTGATATCTGAAACGCCATAGCTATGCCTTGTCAAACTGTCAAGTTGTATTTTTTTTTAAGAACGAAGCGATACACCTTGGGTTTGTCGTCGTTTCAGTTTGCAGTAAGTCAACAAACGGTATTTAATTGATCCAATAACACTAGTAATATCGAAAGTTGATCGTCTGCAACTTCAGACAACTGGGACTATACCATCACGCAGGGGTCCGTGAGATCGGTGTGTAGGTTTTATGCGGCGTTGCGCAGAGCGAGCAGCGTTTGAAATCACAGTACCGCGAGAATGTGTCGAAAGCTGGGGTTCTCGCGATACTTTATATCAAAAGTCGATGTTTGTCTGCGTAGCGTCGCATTAAGTCGAAAAAAAATCGCTTTCGGTTACTTGGACTATTCCACATCACATCGTGCAGCCTTTTCTGACATCTAGCGGCCATAATATGTTTGTTGAAATATGCCAAATGCTATATTTTATCAATTTAATCACATTTTAGCTTATTTGGTAGTTTACCTAAAATCCAGTGTGGCATATTTAAAATATTTTTTACAGTATCATTAAATTAGTTTCTTATTTTAAAGTGCATTTTCCTCCATTATTGTTTATGTATCATGTAAATAGGCCTATTTATATTTTACAGTTGAACATAGTTGTATATACATTGGTAAATCTGTAAATAACTGCTCCCACGAACATTTTATGTATATTACTTAAATTGTATTATTTTTAATTCTACATAATATGTATTTTTATTTCTTTTGTAAATAATATAATGTATGTAAGCACCAACATACATGTTCTTTAAATAATAGAAGAGTAATAAAGATTATTCAAATCCTGATTCTAGAAACTGCATGTAATTGTAAAAGAACTAGAATAATGTTGCTTTCATTCATCACCAATGCAATGCGTGAAATGTCATCTCAACCACCCACTTATAATACACCATCTTTTATACAGTGTTACCCATATCAAACATCCTATCTTTTCAAACTTTTCAACTCTCTATACTTATGACCTTTAAAGGAGGTCCAAAGTTTGAGTATAGCACCATCTTAAAATTTGATAAACACAGTAACACATCACCAGATTTAATCGGTTCAATTGCACTTTCATACCCATATGACAGCAGAACAAAAGCAAACCCAGAGAGAAAAACATGGTAATACACAGTTCCGTTACACGGAAGTTGAGAAAAGAGGAACACCCATTTTTGTCAGCTCTGACATACCCAAAAAACCACAAGTGATTTTCACATACAGCAGCAGACGTGTCTTCTGTGTCTATGCAGATGTCTCCGGGTACCTTATAAAGACTACCATCTGTATACTACACGGAAAGGAGGCAATTTTAACAAATCCAGAGAAGGTAACAAAATTAATCGACTTTAAGATATACATATTTTCAGAAATATGAAACGTAAATACAAATGTACAATATAATACAGCCAAATGCGAAGAAACATTATTACGCCTTTGTAGCAGTGACCTTCAACACTGCGGCCTTCATATTTTAAGGCCTTTAAATCTTGAACTGTATATATACTTTGTAACTACATTATTAGACATGTTGTCCTATTTTTAAGCTATATACAGTATAAAGATTTTAAAGAACAATTTGTAAAAACAAAATGTAAACGTTTATGTTAAAGATTGAAAAGATATAGATATAGATACACATATGGAAGTGATGCTTAAAGTTTGGTCTCTTTCATTTCGCATATACCTACGATGGACTTAAATGTAACATTATTACAAGACAACCGCCTACACAGCAACATACCCCAACACACCCAAAACATCTATTGGTCGAACAGATTGTTGACCAAAAGAGGAAATGTGGTTCCATGCGATTGGTGTATATAAACGGGAAGTATTTGCCGTGCCGAACTTGACTCCCCTATAGTCTCCCAGTACAATAGCACAATCATGGTTACAGGAAAGAGATGAAGCAAACCCAAGCGTGTGCTGGTGGTGTATTTATGTTAATTTTGTGATTTACACCTCATTTTGACGGTTCTGATCTTCATACCATTTGTTGTCCGTACGTAAAACTGTACAGTACTTTACTTAAATAACTTGTGTAAAGCTTTATCATTCACTTCTTTCAGAATGGCAGCGTGGGACCTAACAGTCAGTGTGGAGGATCTTGGTCCTGATGCTCTGCCCCTCAAAATTAGTGTGACCTCTGAACTGCACATTGGGGGAGTGATTCTCAAAGTAGTAGAGCAAAGCAGTGAGTTACATTTTAGATACAATAATTAAATCAAATACATGTGTTTGATGTAATAACTTACATACAAGGTGAAGGCATAGTTTAGAATTAGGGATGCATAACGATTAATAATGATTAATCTATAGCAGAATAAATGTTTTTGTTTACATCATGTATGAACTGTGTATAATAACTTTGTATTTACTTAAATGCACACACATGCATGTATATATTTAAGAAATGCATAAGACATTTGTATATTTATGTATATTTTATATTATATATAAATATTTAATATATAAATATATATTTATTTTTAAAATCAGACATGCATGTGTGCATATTTATATATACATAATTATTATACACAGTTCACGCACATATATGATGTAAACAAAAACTTTTATTCTGCTATAAATTAATCGCAATTAATTGTTACGCATCCCTATTTAGAAGGTTACCAACCTGTATTATTTTATTTTTTTCTGCTGAACACAAAGGAAGATATGAGCAAGGTTTGTAACCAAAACAATGTTTGTTTTTGAGCACCATTGACTACCATGGTAGTATATGTCCCAACTATGGAAGTCTATATGGTGCTTCTGTTTCCTGCTTGATTACACATATCTTCCTTTGTGTTCAGCAGAACTAAGAAATGTATACAGATTTAGAACGACATGAGGGTGAGTCAATGATGACAGAATTTTTATTTTAAGGTGAACTACTCCTTTAAATGCTCCATCTGAATTAATGCTTGTAGTTCGCTATAATAATAAACATTTTTATCATTATGAAGACCTGTATGCAATGATAATGCTTACAGACCCTTCTGGTCTGCCAGGTTGGCCAAGCTGAAGCTCATCTGGGAGACCAGCTGGTGTCTCAGCCTGACCATCTGAAAAGTGGCCAAACTGGTTTACAGCATTTTTTTTGTTTCAGCAGGGGTGTTATGCAGGTTTTTTAATCCTCATTGACTCTGTGAAATGTTCCTGTGCCCAAATCTCTAGAGATACAGAAGGACTGGTCCGATCACGCTCTGTGGTGGGAGCAGAAACAGCAGTGGCTGCTCCGGACAGCATGGACACTGGATAAGTGCGGGGTGCATGCAGACGCCCGCCTATTTTTTACCCCGCAGCACAAGCCTCTGCGTCTGGGTCTGCCAAGTGGCATCACAGTGAAAGTTCGGGCCTGTTTTTCCAATCCTATGTTTCGGAGTATAATGGGAATCTGCAGGATTCTTAGTGAGTTAATCCTACTATGCATGGATTCAACTTACCTACCACTTTACTAATAGTCATTTATTTATTGTTCTCTCGTGATGTTTATCGCTTTCAGATATTCGGCACCCAGAGGAGCTCTCCTTGCTTCGCCCTGTTGAAGAGAAAAAGAAAAAGAAAAATAAAGATTCCTCAGAAGAGTTGTATGACATTACAGATCTGCCTCTAACCGCAGGTGCACAACATGACACAGTACTGCATTAGGTCCAGTTTTAAATAACATGTTTGAAATGGAATGGCAACGAAAAAAACATAAATATCATGCTAAAGCAATGACATAGTTTGGTTTAGTAAAAGTCATTGAATTTAAAGTGAATTATATCTGGAAACAGGTTCCAGTCAAGTTCTGTATAACGGAATGCCGGCCCATTTCGCTCACACTCCAAATACTGAGGCTGTGTATAAAAAGCTGTCTGTTAGTCTGCCCTCTCCTGCACCTGAAACTATGGCTAAACTCTATCGGCCAGCAAGCGTGGTGGACAAAACACACATTAACACCAGGTATAGTTAAGAACCGAAAACAGACTTTAAAAATATCTATCTATATCTTAACATCTATTTTTATTAATATAAATACTGTTCTGTTTCCTTGAGGTGGATGGATTCATCGCGTTCACTGATGCAGCAAGGAATACAAGAAAATGACAAACTTTCGCTGCGTTTTAAATACTACACTTTCCATGACGTGGATCCCAAGGTATGAATGTTTGGGAGCAAGAAATGTTCATCTATAGGAAAGAAACTTCACTAATTGCTTCTTGTATTTATCAACAAATATTCTAATTAGATCAGTTTTTATTGTAGTATGATGCAGTGCGTTTGACGCAGCTGTATGAACAAGCTCGATGGGCTATCCTCATGGAGGATATAGACTGCACGGAGGAAGAAATGATGCTCTTTGGAGCCCTGCAGGTACAACATTACACTAAACTAAAAGCATTAAGTTCCTAATGAAGACAAACGAGTAGCTGTTAATATTACTGGCATCAAACTACAATCTAAATTAGTCAAATGTGTTGCATTAGCATCAAAACTCTATTAAAAACCTCATAAAATGTAAGCCCTATAAAAATTAACTCTCTCTTTATTGTACGCTGCCAGAAAAATGTATGGTCAATAAATGGTCTCACTGGAGCGGTACCCTTTCAAAAAGTACACCTTTGTACCTAAAGATAATAGGACGTACATACTCGTACATATATAGTACATATTAGGACTTTTTTTAAAGGGTACTGCCCCAGGACCATCTATGCATATTTCTCATTTTCTAATGGTCCCTTGCTCTAACCCTCATTTAGTACCACATAGGAAAGTTGTCCTTGTCCCAGGACATGGTTTCTTCCAGTCAAGGCATGGATGACCTGGAGTCTGCCCTGAAATCTCTGGAGGTTAAGATGGTGGGAGAGGATAACGGCACAGACATGCTGGTGAGAGACAGTCAGTCTGTTATATTAATAATAGAAAAGTAACAGAGAGATATTTAAAGATTAAACGCTTTAGAGATTAGAAACAGACGTCTAGATATTTAAGTGCTTTTCAAGACTACTGTTATTGACATCTTTATTTTTTCTGCAGGATACCATGACTGCTCCAGAACTGAATGACTATTTGAAAATTTTTCGGTAAGGTTCATTTCGCGTTCTTAGTACTTTTTTGTTCTGTCTTTAGTACTTTCATAAGTAAATATTTGTCTTGTGTTTCACATTTTTAGGCCTAAGAAACTAACCCTGAAGGGTTACAAGCAGTACTGGTGCAAATTTCAGGAAACATCAATTTCTTATTATAAGAGTAAAGAGGAGCGTTATGGAGAGCCAATACAACAACTCAACCTGAAAGGTGCCTTACCACCTCACTGTCCCATGGCACATTTAAACAGATTTAGTCTTATTTTATATTATTTTATCATTTATATTTTATATTAAAGGGGACATATCATGAAAATTTGACTTTTTCAAGTGCTATAATTGGGTCCCGAGTGCTTCTATCAACCTAGAAAATGTGAAAATAGTTTTGGTAAACCATTCTCTGCAAGCATGTGAAAAAATAGGTCATTGAAATTTGGCTCCCCTTGTGATGTCAGAAGGGGATAATACCGCCCCTTAATCAGCACTATCCAACCACGGCACTGCCATTTAGTGCAGAGATCAGCTCATTTGCATTTTAAAGGACACACCCAAAAACGACAATTTTGCTCAAACCTACAAAGTGGCAAATATAACATGTTATAATAAATTATCTATATGGTATTTTGAGCTAAAACTTATGTACTCTGGGAACACCAAAGATTTATTTTACATCGTTTAAAAGACTTGTAAAATGTCCCCTTATATTAAGTTTTTGTCCACATTTGACAAAAGTTTTACTATCCAGAGACAGACCGCTTCAGTGTATAATAAAAAAAGATACTTGTGAATAAAGAGAAGTTAAAGAGATAGTTCACCAAAAATAAAACAATTCTGCATCATTTACTTACCCTCAAGTTGTTTCGAACCTGTATAAATTTCTTTGTTCTGGGGCACCATTCACTTTCATAGCAAGGAAAAATTACACTATGCACAAATAGTCTTCAAAATATCTTTCTTTGTGTTCGGCAGAACGAAGAAATTTATACATGTTAAGTTAACTATCCCTTTAAGGTTTAATATATGAATATATTTAATAATATTGAAGTCTCTTGGATAGATTGTGAATTGACTAACCAAGCTCAGTCAATTCTCATCGTCTCATATTTGAAACTAGTTGAGGGTAGGTAAATTATGAAATAATTTTTATTTAAGGGTGAACTTCTTTGAATCAAGGTCAAAAAAAAAAATTTGTGATTATTTAACATCACTAGAGTCATATCTGCTCTCATATCAACTCTCCACGTTGTGCATGTGCAACGTGTGCATATGCTTTGACACCTCTGTGGTAAGCGAAACCACAGCAGACATTCATTTTGACTGAAATGTTGTTTGGGGAATCAAAAATGGCTACAGATAACCCTTCTAGCATCTTTATTTTTAAGAGTGTACATAATGTGATCGTGTAGTTACCCGTCTGCATATATCTATAGGCTGTGAGGTGGCCCCAGAAGTAAATGTAGCAGGCCAGAAGTTCTGCATCAAACTTCTTATTCCCGCACCAGAAGGCATGAATGAAATCTATCTGCGATGTGAAAATGTAAGCATCTATTAAAACTACCATAATTAAAAATATCTAAATGGGATTTCAAATCATTATAAGTCTTATTGTCCTGATATAGACTTGTAAGCAGAAGTGAAGCATTTTTAAAAGTACTGCTGGTTTCCGCCTATTTGTGCTAGTTTTACTTTCATTGACAAGTTGTCTTATTTAAAATCACATCTCATTGCCAGATAAGTAATAGTGAATTGTATGAAAAATATTTATTTCTAATGACAGTTTTTTTATTGCATGCTCACCTCTTCCCACCTATTAGGAGAAGCAATATTCTCAGTGGATGGCAGCTTGTAAACTTGCTTCTAAAGGTCTCACCCTGTTGGACAGCTCGTATCAAAGTGAAGTGAAGAACATCCAGACTTTTCTCTCTATGCAGCGATCCAATTCCCCAGCTGCCACTGCACAAACAGATGAAAGCATCAATACACACAGTCTTGTCTCACCAAGATACCATAAGAAATACAAACCCAAACAGGTACAGAGACGGCACTTCATGCTTGCCCCAATCTTTGCAATTTAGTTCAATAATGTTTGTTTTCCTTTTCCCAAAATACTCATTCATCTTCAGTTAATCCTTACAATCAATCCTGATTCTCTAGTTATAGATTTTGCTTTAAAGATAAGCACCAGGAACTAACCTATTCTCATTTATTACAGTTAACTCCTCGAATTCTGGAGGCTTATCAAAATGTTGCCCAGCTGTCCTTGACATCTGCCATCCTCAAGTTTCTGCAGATCTGGCAAGCACTGCCAGATTTTGGAATATCTTACTTCATGGTTAGGTACGTGGACTAAAGATTTTATAATTCTGTAGGCTAGACTAAATATTGACACATTCAGTATGAATTAAAGGGCATCTATTATGCAAAATCCACTTTTACAAGGTGTTTGAACATAAATGTGTGTTGGCAATGTCAACACACATTTATGTTCAAACACCTTGTAAAAGTGGATTTTGCATAACCACCCTACAATTACAAAAATCCACACACTCCTTTTTTAATCCCCATTAGATCAAAACAGTCTTATTAGACATGCCGTTTTAAAGGGGACATTTCACAAGACTTTTTTAAGATGTCAAATCAATTTTTTATGTCCCCAGAGTATGTACCTGTATGTAAAGTTTTAGCTCAAAATACAATATACTGTAGACAATTTATTATAGCAAGTCCTTTAAAATGCAAATGAGCTGATCTCTGCACTAAATGGCAAAGCCGTGGTGCAGATTAAGGGGAGGTATTCCCCTCCGACATCACAAGGGGAGCCAAATTTCAATGACCTATTTTTTCACATGCTTGCAGAGAATGGTTTACTTTACCTAAACTAAGTTACTGGTTTGTTCTTTTACAAATTTTCTAGGTTGATAGAAGCACTGGGGACCCAATTATAGCACTTAAACATGAAAAAAATCAGATTTTCATGATATGTCCCCTTTAAATATTTTATCAATGTGATGTCACACTGATAAAGCCCCGCCCACAGCCACTGACTGACAGTCCGGCATAACCATAGTCTCCACCCTTAGCAAATTGTGAATTTCAGTAGTGAGTTACTAGCCTGACGTTGTCATACTCAATTCTAGTCAGAATTTGAGTCTGATACCGCTCCATTGAGCTATAATTATGAGGCGTGTCTCAACCGAAAAATGCCTCTGCACTCAATTGGATAGACCTACGACCAATCAGAGCAACGCAGTGTATGTTGAAATTACGTCTTTGCAGCCTGACCGAACTGCTAGTTATTTCGCTACGACACTAAGTCTGAGTTAGCGAATGTACATCAACACCTACTATGTTTACAACATTTCGTTTATATCACAACATGAAGTATTTACTAAGTCATAGAGTATGACTATCTCTTACCATTTGTACGTTAGGTGAACTTCATCCACCACGACGATACCCTACGTTGGCTTGAAAATATTGGAGCCTAGCATGTCCCTCCACTTATTAGACAACCACGATCCCGGGCTTCCGAAAAGAAGCTGGCAACGACCGCTAATTATATCCATCTCGTCGTGCACGCAGAGTTGCCTCGCCATGATAAGGTTGCCCATTTCAGTTGCGACCAACCTTTGCCGAATCCCATAAGGACGGCAAAAACATCAACAAATGCCCTGCTTGCGTTTCTCTGTTCCTCTTTTAAAATCAATGCTCTGTCGATATCTTTTAGAACAGACTCAATGTCAGAATCCACACATCTGAACTCTACAGCGGCAGCCATTCAACACACGCGCTCTTTGGTGACGTGGTTCATTACGTTACTGTCGTTTATCTGTCAATCATCGTATAAAGCCCGCCCTCACAATTTGATTCGTCGGCCTGTTTTGATAATCTCATAGTAGCTCCTCAACGGTGAATCCCCAGACCGATCTTCCCCGTATTTCAAATCGTGGTGGGCGGGGCTAAGATCGGCTGGCACCCAGGCTAGTGAGTTACTATTGTCGCAGACTGTATTTACATGAATAAAAAACTTTACACCTGAGACTAAATATGGCATAATATGTGTCCTTTAAGAAGCAGTAGTACGTATTGTGATGCGTGAAAATGCACATGGACAGAAAAAAGTACTGTGGAGGTATAATTTTGTTCCTAGAGCAACAAAACATTTAACTGTATCTTTAAAGGTGCACAGTAGGTCCTAAGGTTACAATTATTTACCCAAATAAGTTATAAAAGTACTAACTTGGGTTACAAACCCCCAGTTGTTCCTTAAAAGCTACAGTTTTGTACCTTCTGCTTTAAAAGTTGGTTGATGATCTAGCTTTCCATTCCCATCTTTCCTCAGGTTTAAAGGCAGCCGTAAGGATGAAGTCCTGGGCATCGCTAACAACCGCCTGATCCGTATAGATCTTGGAGTTGGAGATGTGGTGAAGACGTGGCGCTACAATAACATGAGACAGTGGAATGTTAATTGGGATATAAGACAGGTACGTTTCAGGAAATACACTACATGATCATTTGAAATGTTATATTACCACCAGATGACAAATCTCATGGAATACACTAAAAATGTAACAGTTCAGGTGTTCAGTACTCAACACACATTTCTCTTTACAAGGTGGCCATTGAATTTGATGGGAACATTAACATAGCGTTCAGCTGTGTGAACGCAGACTGTAAGGTTGTGCACGAGTACATCGGGGGATACATCTTCATGTCCACACGCGCTCGAGAGCAAAGTGATACGCTGAATGAGGAGCTGTTCCATAAACTCACTGGAGGACACGAAGCTCTCTGATCACAAAGGAACAACTGAATTAACTCAAGACTTTCCTGAAGTTACATATGAAGGAAACTGATAAGAAAACAGTGTTATGACCGCACATCAACTTTTTACTTGTTTTAAACAATGAGTGTACATTTGTGATCAGTAGGTTGAACTGATAAAGTATTACTAACTGTAAATGGCAAATTATTTTTTACTTCATGTATTAACAAGTTACAGACATTAAGGGGTGGTTTCCCGGACAGGGGTTAGCTTAAACCAAGACTAGGCTCTAGTTAAATTAGGAAATATAGTTTTAACAAACATGCCTTAATAAAAACATTACTTGTGTGCATTTTGATGCAGAACAAAAGGCACTGGTGTATTTTAAGATATGGCAGTGCAAGTTGTTTTCAGATTGGACTTCTCTTAAATTTATTTTAGTCTTGCCCTAAACTGAAAATTTTCAGCTTTATAATGGCATTGGATAGGGCCTCATTTTCAAATCTTAAAAACAGAGTGTTCATACACATGTTATATGTCGTATAGGCCTACTGAATGATGGCTTAAGGGGAAAAAATAAGGTCTAATTTAAATTTTAAGTAAACTATTCCTTTATAATATATATGACTTGGACAGTAGGAAGTAGCCAATAATAACATAAATGATTTAAAATGTATTTTGAAATCATCTAAATGTCTGTAAATTGGCCATAAGACATAATAAAACATCATATTAACTGTCTTCATTACAAGCGTGTCTGTATTATTGCCATCTCATTTCTGTAACAGTTCAGGAAACATTTGTGTATCACTAAATACCAGACAAAGGTTAATTAGCCTGCAGTTTTTAATGCATAATTTCTTATCTCAGTATAACAGAGTTTCGGTTAACTTTGCCGAATCATTATCTGCCTGCGTTATTTTTAGACACAGTCTTGCTTCCTGGAGGAGCTTCGTATTGACTCACTGAGTTAACAAAATGTCATCTCTGCATTGTTTTCATAATGAGTTTTACAGAGTTGCCTATACTGCTATACCAGGCAAATTTTCCATTAAACTGTATCTTCTTCAGTTTGAAAATATAATATAATTACACATAAACCATTTGATCTCCTCTACAAGACATAACATTTGAAAAAAAATTCACAAGTAAGAAAAGCTTAACGCATTGAAGCCGCAGTGACTTTCCTGTTGAGGTTAGCTTTAGGTTTACTGCCAGTAATATTTAACAAATCCACAAAACAGATTATTAGATGGGTGTTTTTAAATAAGGTTGGGAAAGGATTTGTCTTATTTTAACTCACTCTCAAACCAAAAGAAACCCTCGACTTTACAAAAAATTGTCAACATATGAAAAGAAAATTTCTATATTATTTTAAAATGAGACATGACTTTTTGTTTATCAGTACAACCAAGGTAAATAGAGGGAAGAGTTTTTAAAAACAAAAAATAACCATAGGCTCCTCTATGTTTAGAGGACAAAGTTTTTATAAAACACCTGAGTCAAAAATCTGCAATATTAACTTTTCGTAATATTTAATATTATGAAAAATAGACGTAATATAAAAATATTTTTTATCAATATTAAACCAAAGGCTTTAGTTAAACGTTTCCGAGTTTAAACATGTCTAAACTTCAGTCCAGTTGGGGGCGTTAGTCAACTTTACAGATACACAAACATGTGCGTCACGTCACAGCGAAGAAGACCGGAAGTCGTCATCCGGAAGTGGGCCCAACACGCTTGTAAACAACTAGCAAGCATACGGCCGATCACGGAATAACAGTTTTAACATCGTGTGTGTATATTTATTTGGATTTCACAAGACGTCAGGTAAATTTGATAAAAGGACACAGCTTTTAAAACTTGACTCATAAGCGATAATGATATTTTATAGAAAAAAATATTTATGTCGTATCCAGCAATGCTAATTTAGTGTCGTTATATTTTAATTGTTTTCACTGAATTAATTACTCGAGGAGATTTTCTTTCAATAATCGTGTCATACACACGCTGCCAGGCAGGCAAAAAAACCTTTAAGTGTTATCTTACTGAACCATAATGTCATCTATATGAGAAGCATGAAAATCACTTCGCATCTCTTCATGTACATTTTCAGGTGAAGATCATGTCGATGGAGGAGACGAAACCAGCAGAGGGGATCGTGGATCTCGAGGAACCAAAGAAAATGACCCGAGAAGACTGGAGGAAGAAAAAAGAGCTGGAAGAACAGAGAAAACTAGGAAATGCTCCAGCTGAGGTGGACGAGGAAGGAAAGTATGTTGAGATGAAAACAATATGTTAAATTGACTTTAACAGTATTTTTTTTACAAAATCTATGAAGGAGTTTGTTTTTATTTTACATGCAGCCTTAGGCATAACCCCAACAGTTCATCCCAACATACTCTTTTTATTTTTCTAGGGATATTAACCCTCATATTCCCCAGTACATCTCATCCGTACCTTGGTACGTTGACCCCTCAAAAAGACCCACCCTCAAGCATCAGAGACCTCAGGAAGAGTTTGAGAAACAGTTTGCGCCCATTGGTGAATGGTACAAGAGAGGTGTACAAGAAGTAAGCACATCCCACCTCCACTTAGAGACATAAATCATAGCTTAAGTGTGACTTAACTCCCTGCCTCCCTGTCGAATAGAAACCAGTCAGCACGAAGTTCAGAAAAGGAGCCTGTGAAAACTGCGGTGCCCTGACTCATAAGAAGAAGGACTGTTTGGAGGTAAATTGTATGATATATTGTTAGTAGTGGTATGCAATGTTAAGGTAAACATGTAAGACTGCACCGTATGAGTTTTAAATATACATATGAAATAATGTTTTCAACAGAGACCCAGAAAGGTTGGGGCAAAATTTTCTGGGACAGGCATTGCCCCAGATGAGCACCAACAGATTCAGCTCTCAATGGATTATGATGGTAAAAGAGACAGATGGAATGGATATGACCCTGAAGAGCACACACGTATTGTAGAGGAATATGCGAAGGTTGACCTGGTGAGTTAGTTGTTTGTTTCCTTTTTTATGCCCAATTACAGACATTTAAGGTCTTATACTTTTGTCATATGCAGACTGCGAGCAGTGATGAAAATTTAATTTATTTTCACAGGCAAAACGTACTCTGAAAGCTCAGAAACTGCAAGAGGAGTTAGCTTCTGGTAAACTGATAGATCAAGTTGTAAGTATTTACATGATGCAAAAAACATCATTTAAATCTCACATAACACACGTTGTTTCTGCATTTCTGATGTTAATCTGGAGTACCTATAGAGTAGTATTACATCCTTTATATCTCAGAAGAGTCTTCAGTTTAATCAGATTTACAAAAGAAAGATCAGCTTTACTTAATCTTTCCGATAACGTACAAAAAATGAAGAAGGAGGAGTTACTACCACGGGAGGAGCGAGTATAGTGTCACATGACTCCTACAACACTGTTTACATGTTCGGTACATTTATATAATATGCACTAACGTGCCTATTTCCAACATAACAGAAGTTTTACATCCAAAACCACACTTCTTCATTTATGCCCTTGTTGAGTCTTGAAATAAACAAAGCTGTCATGTGATGTGATGTTTGTAAGTTCTAGCGTATCCCGCTGATTAACGGGTAGGCGGGGTTTTCCGGGGGAAGTGCCCATAAAAATAAGTAGGTGTGTTCGACATCGGCAGCGGCTGGATGTACCGATCGGCAAGATTAGCCGCGTGCAGGCGGGGAGGAGCTGAAAACGGAGACGTGAAGTCGGACGCGCTGTGCTTCCCGTAGTTTGCGGCATTTACGTCAAGCATGGCTGATCACGTGTCGTTTGCTTGCTTAATCGCATTAAACATGATTTGTAAGATGTAAACTACATAAAAAGTGAATTATACTGTTTTGAATGTCCGTGTATGAGCATGAGTGGAACTGAAGAGGCTTACAGCATCTGTTTTAAAGACACACTATGCAGTTAATTTACCTTAATATAACAGCTTCAAAGTCATTTCGATGGTAAACGAAGTCATAGTATGGCGAATCATCCTCCTGTTGAAGCTCGGGGAGGACGCCGCTAGCAAAACCAGCAATGCAAGCTTGAGAAAACCGCCCCTGACAAATCTCGCGAGAATCACGACTTGCTTTACGGCAACGACGTCACACACGTTAGGCTTGTTCGACTTCGTGCAGCGCTGCAAGAACCGGCAGTCGGATGACGTAAAAGTACCGCGAGAATGATCCGAGACGGCACTTTGACGTCATCCGGCTGTCGGTCCTGCAGCGCTGCATGAAGTCAAACAAGCCTGTAACAACAACTGCACGCGCGCATTTGAGACGTGATGCTCGATGAGGGAAACAGCTAAGAAAACCCGTTCGGAAGAGAGTAGAAAGCGAAAAAGAGAATCTGACCGAGTTAGGAACCGGACAAGAGTCCCACGCGGTCAGGTTTTTACTCGTTGGCGTGAGCTAATAGACAGCACTGGATGCAAGAGAGATGCGGATCTGGCGATCTTGTTGATGGACAAGTAAGTAAATCTCTTATTTGTAAATTTGTTTGCGGTCTATGTTGTATGTGGTTGCGCTTGCTTGCGTATTTTTTGCTGTTCATTCATCCAGTGTTGATAATTAGACCAGTAAAATAACTTTAACATGGGTCTAGCTAGCTTACGATCATAAGAGCATTTAGCAGACTTGCTAACAAACACTCGTTTCTCTTACATGTTTTTTTTGCCATCTAAACTCAAGTGTTGTGTTGTGATGTGTACGTAGTCATTTGTCTAATTTCGATTTCTTATGGCCAACGAATAATGGCCAATGTTATGAAATAATGCAACGTATACATTACAATTAACTTTGTCAATGGATTTTGTAATGTTTACAATTAAATAACAAATGAAATTATACAGTAGACATAACGTTAGACTATAGACTGTTTACTTGTGATTAAGCTGCAATCTTGTAAAAACGTAATAAGCCAGCAAACGCGGTAGGCTACTTTATTATTATATGCCTACTCTACACTTGGCATAAACTTCTTATTATCCTATTACCATCATCTGTAGTTTAGTAGACATGCAGTAGCCTAATATTTGTATGAAATTGTGAAACATTCCCTGGTCATTATCTTCGGAGTCCATCTCTGCATATTCACGCCCAACACTATCCTTACAGGTACATACAGAGTGGGGGTGCGAAATTACGACAGTTGCAAATTTTCCCCAGTGACTCTAGGGGTCGCTGTTTGACAAAAACGTCAAACTGCATGGAATGCCTTTAACAAGAATAAAGTTCAACATAAGCATATATTTTTTAAATACCAATGTTGTGGGGTCTACGTTTTTTATCCATTTTTTTTTATGAAGATGACACAATATAACATCGCGACTACATGAAAATAGCTTTAACTGTTATAAAAATACAGATTTGTGAGCATTTGTGGAACTGAGGGTGTAAAAATACACACGAAACACACGTGATTGATGTCATGTGGTGAATCCGACCAATCTTGAAACAGCTGTGTCGTCATTACAGCCCGTGCAGCTCCTCTTCGCGAACTGCGCTGGCTAACTCAGGCGGCTGATCTCGAATCGCTCCCGCGGTACTTAAAAACCATATGACACAGTCACGTGCCTGCAGCGCCAGCTTAAGTCAGACAAAGTTACTAACCAGAATGCACTGCTTCAATTTAGCCGGCGATCGGTCTGCGCAGCGCCGCATGAAGTCGAACACACCTAGTGATACATATAGAAACTCCTGAAACGTCAGCTGGGCCCGTAATAAAAAAACTTGTAGGAACCTTGGCGAAGTGCATTCTGCACAGAAATACTCTGTAACACGTCCAACTGCTTTTTTGACACTTTGCCTATGTTTAGCATGAGGAAACAACTCTTAAATTGTGTTAATAAGTCAGAATGCATGATGAAATACCATTGAACCACCCTTTTAAGAGATGCTTCCACACTTTTCTAGTAACTTTATCTTTGGAGATGGCAAATTGCACTTTCCCTCACATGTGTATAGATTAACTTGTGTAGATTTGAAATTGTATAGATTAACCATGAATGTAGCCATATATGTTGGGATGGCATTAAAAAATAAATAAATAAAAACAAAACAGTAGTGTGCCATTAGCTTTTTTTTGTAACATGCTACTTTACTGTTTAACAAATTAGGATATGTCTAAATTATTAAGTATTGGTAAGAACTTGACTTATTCTTTGTGTAACCATAATTTTATTTTTGTCCTTGTTTTGTTTTAGAACTCAAAGAAACATCTCGATGATGCCCAGGTATGTTTCATATTAATATAAAACTGTACAGGACTTCGTTGTCATGTTTACGTGAAGTCTCATGAGCCTTTGATGTGTCTCACTTTCTTTAGGAGCACAGCAGTGAAGATGAGGATGAGGACAAATATGTGGATGACTTTGACATGCCTGGACAAAACTTTGACTCCAAGAGACGTATCACAGTTAGAAACTTGAGAATCCGTGAGGATATCGCTAAGGTAAAATGTCTCCTTGAAAGTACACACACACATGTATGTAAAGCACTTGTTTTAAATAAAAATGTTGAAGCTGCTAAAGTCACACTTCAAAAGTAGATTTTTTTTCTCTTAAAAATCAATGTTCACAATAAGTAATGGTGACATTCAGATTGACATGATTATTATTAGTAGGACTAACTAGTGTTATTACTACAAAGAGAGGAATATCATGTTTCTCCTAACTAATACTGTCTTTATCTTACAGTACCTCCGGAATTTGGATCCAAATTCAGCCTACTATGATCCCAAGACTCGAGCCATGAGGGAGAACCCATATTCCAACACTGGCAAAAATCCAGAAGAGTAAGATTATTAAGACAAAAGATTCATTTCTTGTGCATTGAGTCCGAGAGCGTACTAGCACTATCCAAATTGCGCCCCCGAAGCCTGATCTGTTTGACTAGTATGACCGCTCCATAACATGCCTGGGCACCATTTGGTTAATTGCGCTCTGGCCTGGTTGAAGAGGTGGGCTCACAGTGACATACAGGGTGCACCAGAGCCAGTGCAGAAGGCAAGACGTCAGTTGCGCGATAGTCATTCAACTTCATCTGCTTTCCAAAAAATCTTCTGATGCACGCAGTGCGATTATGTGAACATCTGAGCGGTGTATCAGTATGCTTGTGGGGGAGGACAATCACGCTCAGGCCCGGTCGGTTCGATTAGGAATAATGTGAATGTATCCTGTACATGCACCTAACTACTGTAGAGTTACCGTGGTAACAGTCATGCATACCAGAGGTTGTTTTGGAAGGAGCACTTATAAAAAGTATAATAAATAATGTAAAATAAGCTTACTAAATTGTTTTCAGATTGTGTGTGTCCTTGAAGTTTCTGCCTGTTCAGCTGTATGTTTATTTTAACAGGGTGGTCTACGCCGGAGACAACTTTGTCCGCTACAGTGGTGCCACCATCTCTATGGCCCAGACGCAGCGTGAGTGATCTTATTTTGCCACTTGATGTGAATCATTTCCAACCTGATGTTAAATATGGCCTCGGGTTATTTAATTGTAAATCTTGGTCCAACGTTGACTTGTGTTTTTTCTCTGCAGTGTTTGCTTGGGAAGCCTATGAGAAGGGATCTGAAGTTCACCTGCAGGCAGATCCAACCAAACTGGAATTGCTCCATCAGTCCTACAAGGTCAAAAAAGACGATTTCAAGGAGAAACAGAAAGAGACTATCTTGGAAAAGGTATGGTGTGGACTCTCTCTTCTTTCAACTACTTAAAAATGTTCCTTTTGATTGACGGGTTCACGTCGTCCCTCTCTGCAGTATGGTGGGCAGGAGCACTTGGATGCCCCTCCGCGAGAGCTTCTGTTGGCTCAGACAGAGGAGTACATTGAGTATTCTCGTCACGGTGTGGTGCTTAAGGGACAGGAGAAGGCTGTGGCCTGCTCCAAATATGAGGAGGATGTGCTCATTAATAACCACACGGTAAGTCTGGTTATCTAATAATAATAATATTATAATAATCTTTCATTTTGTTTTATGAATGGTAAAGAGATATTTTCATTTTGGCTTCTGCAGTGTATCTGGGGATCCTACTGGAAAGATGGCTACTGGGGTTACAAATGCTGCCACTCGATGGTGAAACAGAGTTACTGTACCGGTGAAGGTGGCAAGAGAGTATCAGTAAGTGTCAAATGCAGTCATTTAAAGAGTCTATCACAAATACATACACTTTGGTAACTAGTGTTGTGAATGCAAATAGAGTATAACTTTTTTTATGTTTTTATCAGAACAATGCTTGTGTTCCATTCGAAGAAGATATAGAGGATGCCCAAATGGATGAAGAACCAAAGACTCTTTTACAGGTATGCTAACAGCCTGCGTAATTCAAATGCACAAACATGCCTGAAAGTTGATTCAAAGGTCACATAACACGCTAATCTCATGTTAATCTTAAGTAGTATTGCATCCTTCATATCTCCAAAGAGTCTGTACCACTACTTTCAGAGAAAAACAGAGCCGTACCGTGGTCGGAGCGAGTCATGAGCAAGAAATAATCATAAAGCATTATCCAACTATCTCTGGAAAACTTACGATTCACTACATGTTTGTGTCGTTAACGTTATATGCATGATTGCCAACAAAACACAGACATTCGATGCAGTTGTACTTGCTGTCTGCCAATCATGACCCGGTTGGGACCACCCAATTTCAACTGCTTCTACCCCAGATAAGCAAACTGTATCCATTGTTTCAATAATGCTGGGTTCATTGGGAAGCTGAACAAGCTTAAATTTCCTCACAAAAAAACAACACACTTCTCTGGTGATGTTGATTTTGTGTCAATTCTTGGTTGGTGTGCGTGTGCACTATTCCAGGTGAAGTGCCCATATAAGGACTTCCACTGTACTATCTGCACTGCTTATGCATTAGATTCAGTAGTCCAATAAAAACGTCCCGAAACTTGTACAAACTTTGACGAAGTGCATTTGGTACAGAAATACCTTTGCATAACGAATCCAACTCTTTAACTGTGTTAAAGGTCCCGTTCTTTGTGTTTTTGAAGCTTTGATTATGTTTACAGTGCGCAATATAACGTGTTTAAGTTTTACGTGTAAAAAAATGCTGTATTTTTCACACAATTTACTTATCTATATAGCGCTGTTTTCACTGTCCTAAAAACAGGCTGATGTCTTCCTTGTTCTATGAAGTCCCTCCTTCAGAAATACGTAACGAGTTCTGATTGGGTAGTTTGTTTTATGTGTTGTGATTCGATAGCAGCTTAGCTTGCCGTTAGCTTAGCTGGCGACTGATGTATTCCTGTGGGCGGAGTTTAGTCAAAAAATTGTTCTTCTGACGTCATTAATGCAGGAAGTAGAGGGCTGCAGTCCAAACCGGCCATTCACTGTAGGTTTGAAAGGCGAATTATGTTAAAGAAAATATATCGCCTGGTGGTGAACTTTAAGCTTTATTATTTTACAGCAACATTACACACTAACTAGGGTTTAAAAGTAGGATCAGGAAGAACGTGACCTTTAATAAGTCAGAATGCATGAAATACCATTAGACCCCCCCCCCCCCACTTTAAATTTAACTTGAATGTGTCGTTGCAGATGCACCAGGAGAAGATGAAGGAAAAGAAAAAGAAGAAAAAGAACAAGAAACACAACAGCAAAGATTCTGACAGCAGTGACGAGGAGGATGAAGCAAAAAAGAAGGAAAAGCTGAAGAAGGTGGGTTGGCCCTTATTCGCTGTCACACACAGTCACATCTTCATATGTTAGATGCATTCTGTGCCCGACAAAGCCCATTGTAAAAGAAAAATATTTCTCTGTGTGTGTAGGCACTGAGCGCAGAGGAGCAAAGGCTGAAACAGGTGGCTGAAATGATGAAGGTGGATGAGAGGAAGCGGCCATACAACAGCCTACAGGAAGTCCGTGAACCCACAGAGGAAGAGATGGAAGCTTTCCGCATGAAACGTTACAGAGCCGACGACCCCATGGCTTCTTTCTTGGGGCAGTGAATAGAAACATGAGTTTTGTGAACTTAAATGTCTTTTGTATTAAAGGTGTATCAGTCATTGCTTTGTTACATTGTTGGTAAAAGTCCCATATTGACGATATGACTCCATTAAAGACTTGCTTATTTTTCCATTCTTGTTAAGAGGAGTAAAACTGTCTTGTAATTTAATTTTAGTTTTAGTATATAATCATCTGAATGCTTTCATAATTAAATGTTTGGTTAGCCCAGCATTTTATTTGTCTTGTAAATATCAAGTACCCAATAAATCACAAATGGGTTATGTTTGGTGGATCTGTCTTTATTTAAAAAAAAAGCCTAAACGTTGTCTGTTTAGTTTGGTATGCTCTATAATTAATATCAAATCCTGAAAACTCAGTATTTAATGCAAACAAGCATGTTGCATGCAGCTGCCTTTTGTGTGTAATGTTTTCAATGATTTATGTGGGTTGCAGTATTGTGATATTGCAAGTTTTCAAATAAATCCCCTCCTCCAGTGCGTTCAATTACATCATGTGTGAACAATTTGGAAGAGCACGTCAGTACTAAAACTGGGTGGATGCTTGCACAGTTATGAGGAGGACAAGTAAGATACAAATCCATTTACCAACCCTGTTTATATTCAGCTGGATCTTTGCGTTGCCGTGCATATTTCATTCCTCTGGTGAGGGCTTGTGCCAGTGCATGCTTTATAAGTACTGTTATACCTTCAAATTATTTTAAATCAGAACATTTGAGCTATTTTAGGCATATGCAGCTGGTACTGTCTCAATGTGGTTCTGTATAACAAAGACGAGTTTTAATTTATTAACGTTTAGTTGCCAAACGAATGCATTTTAAATGTTCAATAAGATGTCAAGTTACAGCCTGCACAGCAAAATAAACTTAGTTTAATGCATGGCTCTTTTCATTTATGTGCAAGAAATTCAATGGAAATTCCCCACAACAAAAACTTGGCCTCACCCTCATCCGCTCTGTTTGCAGACACAGCTGCATCATGTATCCGTTACCGCTGGCCGTTTGCCTGCTGTCTCTCTTCTTCACTGTAAACTCCTCCATCAAGAAGGGACGCAACTACACCATTCATTCATCTCAGCTTAGCTGCAGTTTGCCGGGCCCTCAGGGTCCTCCAGGGAGTACGGGTGCAGCAGGTCCCAGTGGCAATGTAGGTAAGATGGGCACGCCAGGTATCGATGGACAGGATGGCAAAGACGGTGACAAGGGTGAGAAGGGAGAGAAAGGTAAAACATATGTTTTGCAGACAAAATGTTAATCATTCATATAGTGTTTTCCTCAAGCAAAATGTACAAGCAACAACAGTATAACAATAACAGTACAAAAAAGCTGGAAAATCTGTATTAGAATATGTAATATTATTAAACTGCAAGTCACTGTTTCTTCTTCGATTATAAAATACTCCAAAGATAGTAAAAACTAGACATTTGTGGAAAAAATTTATTCTCGAACATCAGGTGAGCAGGGTCGTCCTGGGAATCCTGGAAAACTTGGACCACAAGGGCGCCCTGGAATTTTGGGAAAGGCAGGGCCTAGGGGCCTGAAGGGGGTGCGAGGAGCGCCTGGTGAGCCTGGGGTCGTCGGGACAAAGGGAGAGACAGGAGATGCGGGAGAGACTGGTGCCGCTGGAAGATGTAACTGTGGTGCAGATGCACGTTCTGCTTTCTCAGTGGCAGTAACCAAGAGCTATCCCAAGGAACGCATACCTATCCGCTTCAACCGGATTTTAATGAACGAGGGTGGGCATTACAATGCCACTACGGGCAAGTTTAACTGTGCAATTCCCGGTGTGTATTACTTTACATATGACATCACGTTGGCTAACAAGCACCTGGCAATCGGGCTCGTCCACAACGGCAAGTACAAGATCAGAACATTTGATGCCAACACAGGAAACTATGATGTGGCTTCAGGTTCAACGATACTCCGACTGAAGAAAGGAGATAAGGTTTGGCTTCAGATCTTCTATTCAGAACAAAATGGACTGTTCTTTGATCCATTCTGGACTGATAGCCTTTTCACGGGTTTTCTTATTTATGCTGATCAGGTTGCTTCAGATAAAGTGAATGTGATGACCACTTCTGGATCATCTTGATTAAGACTTTCACTTTGTTTGTTTTTTGGTACATTTTGTCTTTTTACCTTATCAGATGACCCCCCAGTCCAAATCAATAACAAAGCTGATTATTAGACCTCACTGAGGAGGGGGATAGAAGAGGACATAGTTCATAAAGATAAATATTGATTAAATAACACAGATTACAAAACACACCACGGTTGAAAAAACTGATGAAATTCTTGGAAGCCAATGCCACATCATCACCCCATTCTTGTTGCTTCTTCAAGACAGTAGTTATAATAAATAAATAAATATATTTATATTATAAACTTTTATTAAAGATATGCAAGTCATTTTAGAAAACTTGGTTTGTTGATATTCTTTATTTAATATGTCTAATATTTTTTTCATATCTGGTTCAACAGGTTTACTATGACTTTCCCTTCTTGAAACAATCTGTCTAGATTTGTCTACCCCCCCCCCCCTTGATACGATTTTTGTCCAAAACATGCTGATAACATTTGATCAATAATAGGGTCTATCACCACTCCTCAAATAAACACCAATGTTCAAGTCTTAGTTCGAAGGTGATGTTATTTTAAAGTTATGTAATGATTGGACTTTCAGGTCAGCAGGTTTATGTCACATATCAGCCGCAACCTCATAACAATGTGCATATATAATTGTGTGTGTGTGTGTGTGTGTGTGTGTGTGTACATATAAAGGACAAATGTATATATTTGAACAACTATACCTTTAATTATGGAATTGGTGCTTGCTATGACAAGAAAATCTTCATACCAAACATGGAAACTTTGGCAACGGTGCAATGTACGTCAATGATGACGATATACGTAATTACCATGCGTCTCTACATATTCTTCTCTGATTGGCTGAATCAGCTCAAGCTCCTCCTATTTTATGGCGGACTTCGGTTTCGCTGAAAGCCAAGCGCGGTACCGTGGAAGTGGGGATAAACCATTCGCAGCAACGGGGTTGCAAATTTTCTACAAAATATGTAGTATTGTATATTTCCCAAACTGTTTATATTTTAATAAAACATTTAGACGGTTTAATAGAGATATTAATGTTACAAACTGATAAATGCTACAAGTTATTAAGTTGTTTAATACTATTTAACACGTCAGTCTTTTAGTCTCCCCTATTCATAGGTCGTTAATGTATCACTCTGGAATATGATGAAACATTTACCGGCTTTTTTCCATACAGTGAGAAGACGACGTAACGTGTCTAAAATTAACTCTAAATGGCTGATATAAGTGTTGTATTATATTTTGGGAGCTTAATAAACGTAATTTCGACTTAGCCAAACTTTGAGCCATATTTTAAAACGGTTTAAACAGCGGACTGTCAACCGAGGAGAAAGAATGTATCCGGCCAGACGATGTTCGTCGCTTCTTCACCGCGACTTTACCGCTCTCTGTCTTTCATCACTGGGGACACATCCGAAAAAATCCGGTATTTTGAAGAAACGCAGCATTTCCAATTCACGACACTGTCATTCTAGTGTTCATCCTCCTCCACCACCGAGATCAAACTCATCACCTGTTCTTCTCGGTTCTTTACAAGGTAACGTTAATTCTTTTTTTTATCACATATGCCTATGTGTTGTGTACTATTATACAGTGTGATCCGTATAACTATGAACCCAATGAACCGCCTACCTAGACAGCATTTTTATGGAAAGGCACAGCTGACTCACGACATGCCACAACCTGTGAGTCTGACACCCAAAATGCTGTATATAGCGCAGTTTGGGTGCATTGACTACACATTCCACACATACACTCACACATTCTGGTTTTTATGTTTTGTGGGGACATTTCATAGACGTAATTGTTTTTATACTACAGTACAAACTGTATATTCTATTCCCTTCCCCAAACCCTAACCATCACAGAAAACTTTCTTATACTTCAGATTTTGAAGAAACATCATTCTGTTTGATTTATAAGCTTGTTTCCTTATGGGGACCTCAAAAAGTCCCCACAAGCTCAAAAATGTACTGGTATTCCTATCTCAAATGTCCCAACAACGTGATAATTACCAGACACACACAAGTATAATTGTATTGTGCCGTAGCCTGTAGTATATACTGTCGTCCTAGATAATTGCATTTGAACCTCACAATAGTCCATTGTAAAGTATACAATAGTCACTAAAACAGCTAAAGTATACTATAGTATTGTACTGTTTACTATAGTATTTTTATGGGGTTGATAACAGTTGACTTATGAGGGTAATTTAATGAGGTAGATAAATATTGATGTAACAGATTATTTTATTTGTATTTAGGGTCTTTATTCAAATGCATATTCTCTAATCTTATCAATGACAGTGCTTTGAAAAGCTTACTATAGGTCTTTAATTAAAAATGATTAATAGCCTACTTTAAATGTATCATTATGTGCTCAGACATCCATCTTCATGTACTCATACATTATTTTCCACCTCCAAGTACTGTTTGTTTTTTGTTCAGTGCTAGGATCTATTTCAGTGTACTCTAAAGGTAACTTGATAGTCTAGCTAAAGGTCACTGTTTAGCCCAGTCCCCAAAAGGTCGGCTCCCACACTGAATAGGAATTTGATTCATGTCTGAGTAGTGTCATATGTTCACTTGAACCGAGTTTGTGTTTTGAAATGAATCCTTTGCATTCGTGCAGCTGCCTTTAAGAATTTAATAGAAATGTTGATGAAAGTGTCTGTAATTAGCTTGTTTTATAATCAGTTGTTTTGTAACAGCACAGTATACTGTAAGGGCACAATACTCTACTGTAATCCAATACACCAGAGAGAACTGAGTCTATCTTAGTCTCTGAGGTCTCTTGCAGGTCTGCTCTTGCAAGGTGATCCCACATGATCTGCATGGGAAACCTCAATGTTATGTTATATTGACTGAATATTCAAGAACAGGTTATATGTGCAAGAAACTAGACTACAGTATTATGATGGTTAAAAACGTTTGATTTAGATTTTGGATTTCATGTATATTTGATCGCTCATTCATCAAGTCATTTGCAAGCCAAAGGTTTATTTTAGGAAAAGTACACACGCAGGTCATTGTTCCTTTTAGCTGACTCCTACATTTTTTTTCTTATTTTATTCGGATGACATGAGTTTATTTAATTAGATTCCAGACTGAGACACACTGTCCTCTTCCATCTATAGATTAAGTTAGGGCCGATCTGTTCTCTTCACTCACGTGGATGTTCGCTGCAGACATACATCCGTCCCTTTAGTGATTTTCAAATGAGTCATTGTTCAGATGAATACTAGGGGAAGGACAAACACACTGGTTTATTCAGGAACGCCTTTGTGTAGCAACACTCACACAGAAACCCAGTCATATCCACAGTCCCCTTGAATCATCGTATAACTCAGAATAGGGCGATAGAGCTGAATGGGTGGATGCAGGCATTTGTCTCTCTGTCACATTAAGCTGTTTGGTAACTGGACTGCCATTGGATACGTACTGGATTTTATAATTAGTTCACTGGCATCTGAAAAAGATTTTTACTGGAAAAGGATTTAATAAGAGGTATTGTGTGTTTTAGACAAATCCGATGATTGCTAAGACCTGAATGTTGTATAAAGTGACTATGTGAGCCACAAAGCTGTATTATCTATACAGATCTACTGCAAGCACTTTATTTGAGGGTCATGATGAATGTGAACTGGCCTTCATAGGTTATGCATTTATAACATGTAACTGTAATCGTAATGTTTTTCATTTCTGAGTCATTTTTACTTTATCTGCTAATCGCGTGCTTACTTTAAATGTCTGTTATATAATGTAATATATTATTTTGTGTGTTTCCTACAGCGTGTCAGATGGGCAACAGCAGCAGTAGCAGACTCCTCAGTACTGCAGCTCAGTCACTGGTAGACCCACACGTGGATGCCGACGACAGTGAATACGAGCAGGCCGACCCAGACGCACTTTTACGTGAATGCGATGAGGTTTTGAGAAATCGCCCTCCTCGACTACACCGAGACTTTGTTAGGATCAGAGCCAGCTCGTTGCAGAATGAACCCGTACGCATCATGCAGTGGAACATTTTGGCTCAAGGTGAGCTTATTTGGTTTGGCTTAATCTTGAAGTATTTTGCATAATAGCATTAATTTCCTTCTTAATAATGTTTTTACATTTTGTTGTATTCTTTAGCTTTGGGCGAGGGTACAGACGGTTTTGTGCGTTGTCCGATGGAAGCACTTAATTGGTCCGAGAGGAAATATCTTATATTGGAAGAGATCCTTACTTACAGACCGGATGTGCTGTGCCTGCAGGAGGTTGACCACTACTTTGACACTTTCCAGCCTTTGTTATCCAGCTTGGGCTATCAGAGCAGCTTCTGCCCCAAACCAAGTTCTCCCTGTCTGGACGTCCACAACAACAACGGTCCAGATGGATGTGCTCTGTTTTACAACCGCCAACGTTTCCAGCTGCTCCACACCTCCCACCTCAGACTCTCCGCCATGATGCTTAAGACCAACCAGGTAGCGATTGCAGCTACGCTTCGCTGCAGGCTCACGGGCCAAGTGTTCTGCGTGGCCGTAACGCATCTAAAGGCACGCAGCGGATGGGAGGCTTTCCGGAGCGCACAAGGGAATCATCTCCTCCAACAGCTCCGTAACATCACCGCTCCGACATACCCACAGTCGGAACAGGAGGAAGGAATACCACTAGTGGTATGCGGAGATTTTAACGCTGATCCTAGCGAAGAAGTGTATAGGCGATTTATGACGTCCCCACTGGGACTGGAAAGTGCTTACAAGTGTCTGAGTGAGGATGGGACCACAGAACCACCATACACCAGTTGGAAGATCCGGCCCAGTGGAGAGAGCTGCTCCACGCTGGATTACATCTGGTATTCCGAAAGAGCATTTCGTGTGGATAGTGTGCTGAAGATACCCAGTGAAGAGCAGATTGGGCCAAACAGGCTTCCCTCTTACCATTACCCCTCTGATCATCTGTCATTGGTGTGTGACCTCAGCTTCAATCAACAGCCTTATAGGCTCATGTAGCTGTCAATCTTTAGTGTCATTCAGTGCAGCTTAAGACATTCCTAGTGCATGTGTGGATGTATGTCTGAATGGGAGCATGCTTTACGTTTGTATTAGAATGTAACTTATTTAATACACATAAATCTTATTTTAACCTGTTTAATGCATATCTGATGGACTGATGTAAATGCTTTTAATTTTCCTTGATGGAAATTAATTATGCTCTTATTATTTGTTTTAAGGCGGTTGTGCAATAATCTGTAATTTATTAAGTGAACTAAAAGATGTCATGATCTCAGGAAGACTCACATGTGAAAAACATTTTATATTTATATTGACTGTACATTTCTTTCCTTTAAAATACTGTAATCATGTTTGCCAATGACATGTAATATAAAGTGTCATGCTATTTCAAATGGATGTGCTCTCTTTATTTAATGAGCTCTTTGAAACAGTTAAAGGGCCGTATAACTATAAATATATTAGTGTTCACACCATAACGACATCTTTATGCTAATTCGCTCACGCGCGCGGCACTCGGGCAAATCACTTGCCTTTAATGAAATTAACTAAAATTTGATATTTCTTGCAGTGCTGGGGAAAGATACTTTTAAAAGTAATGCATAACAATATTAAGTTACTTCCCAAAAAAGTTAGTAATTGCGTTAGTTACATTTCATGGAAAGTAATGCTTACGTAACTTTTAAGTTACATTTGCGTGACGTTTTCTTACTTTGCAGGTTTTTTTATGACTGAGAAGTTCTGCATTCAGAAATTGTATATTTCCATAGCAAAAATGTCAAGCTCTGGTCTGCCATCTCCATTTCTGACTGAAACTGTTCACGCATAGTGTGTAATTCTACATTAATACGTTCAGTTTAATGATGTACATAGTTTTTTTACATCTAATTAATTAAACTAAAAAGTAACTCGCATTACTTTATAAAAAAAGTATCTCAAATATTAATGTGTACATTTATAAAGTAATGCGTTACTTTACTCGTTACTTCAGAAAAGTAATATTATTACGTAATGCACGTTACTTGTAATGCCCCCATGATTTCTTGTAATGAACACTTTTGCAATTATTTACATGTCACTAAATAACGTAAATATGCTGTTCTTGTTGCATTTTCACAGCGGGTAACCACCAGATGTCTTCAACATAGCATGCTGCGTTTCACGTAACTAACAGATAATCAAGTAGTTTCACGTAACTCTTAGCAGTTAATCAAGTAGTTTCTGTAATAATATCTTACCTTTTGGCGTAGTCAGTGAGGAGAAAAAACATTATGAAGTGAAATTCACAGCAACTGCATCAGCGCTGGATACCTGAGGTAATTTACGTTATGGACCTCTCGGCTTCTCCACTAGTATTCAAGTGCGCGTGCACTTTAAGTTCAAATAGATTTGATTGGCTGTCAATGGTTTATCGTTTATCTGGTGGGAAAAATCGATCTGAAATCGATTCTAGCGATATCGATACCTTTATAGTTGTGGGGTGAACTCCGCTATTCTCTTTATCTTAAAAACGATTTTCAAAACTATATGTTTATAGTTATCTTTATAATGTGACGGGCCCTTTAGGGTTTCACTAAAACTGTACTGATAGACAGTAAGTGCAAAGGGACAAAATGTAATTTATTTCAAATATGTACAGATTGAAGGTTCAGACAATTTTAGTTACACATCCTGCCTAGGAAATATTCTACCAGTACTGAGCTATTCTGCCCTACAAAGGCAAAAGGCAGTAACTTCGTTTTTGGTCAAAAATTACTTATTGATATTTTTGAGACATTCAAGACCTCCTTTATTATTTGCATTAGTATTTTGAGTCAATTTTGTGTTTTTCGAGAAAATAAAAATGAAGAAATTAACTGACAACTGAAACTCACTATAAGTCTAAACTTTAAAGTCATTTTTCTCAGTTTCACACTCTAGCGAGTTAAGGTCTTTTGCCATTGTAGGGCAGTATTACATCTCTCAATCATGAATTGTCCTTAAATAATGTATTCATAGGAAATGAGTACAATTTGACAGATTGCATACAAAACAAATGCCTGAGAGAATTTCAAGAATGAGGTCCACATTAAATTGAACTTGCTGCTTCACTTTCTTCGAGAGGATATTAAATGCAACGCTACCCTGTAAACTCTACCACCCTGATGTGGTCAGACTACAAATTTACAAAGTCCCCTGACAATGCAGTTCAAAAGTTTTATATGAGCCACAATTATACATTGGATGGAAAAAAATAAGCATCTAAATTGCAATTATTGAGTTTTAACTAAGTATTTGACTAAAAAAGTTAAAATTTAGGGTAGTCCACACAAAAATTTTTTTTGAACATATTTACTTCTTTCTAAGACTCTTCTATAGATCAAAGAGATCTTTTCTTTTTTTGTGAACTTCTGTCATTTCAACACAAAATATGATATTTTGATATAATGATAATCACAAAGGTACCCACTGACTTCCACAGTAGGAAAAACAAATACTATGGAAGTCAATTGGTACTATCAACTTACTGCGTGCTTTCCATCTATAATCAAAATATCGTTTTTTGTGTGTGTGTGTTCAACAGAATAAAGAAACTTAAACAGGTTTAGACCAACATGAGGGCGAGTAAATAACACAATTTTGGGTTAACTCTCATTAAATCTTGTGATCTTGATGCAAATATCCTACAAATTTAATCTATTCTGGCCTCAAACCATCGGAGCCAACAGCAGAACTGCGAAGTGAAGCTTTGTTTTCGACATTACACCACATATTAAGAGATCTGGCAAATCATACATATGTGTCACAGATAATAAGGTCTCTCAAAGAACATTCACTGTATTTTTAGGGACAGTTATATTCAGATTCTTGTTTTGTGTCACAGTAGTCTTAAAACTGACAAAAAAAAAGAAAAATCGCACTTACGTGACTTTATTATCAAAGGTAAAACTAAAAGTATCTATGGTCACACTATTGACAGTCCTAACTCAGGTCATATAGGAATGTGACCTTATAGAAAAAAACTTTACAGGGTCATAAAGATCAGTTAACAAAAGCACGTTTTGTACACAAAATGAAACAAAGCTTGTTAAAACCATTCGTTTGCATAATTTGTTCTGTATATTTAAATCTACTTGGATACATTTTAGCATTGGAATACGACAAAATATATGCTTCATATATTGAATATTCAATATAATGTTTTTGGACATTTTCTTTCCCTTTTGTACATGTACGATAAACAAAAGTGATCTGCAAAGTACAAAGCAGTGAATGAAAGTTATAGAAAAACACAATAGATAACATACAGAAAGAGAAAATTATTTTAACAAGACTGAAATGACAAAAAAGATGTAAATGTCCTTCTGAAAACAGTTTCTTCCAAACTGTAAAAAAAACAACACTTCCTGGTACAAAATAACAAATATATATTTACAGAAAAGCAAAATTGATTTATATTATTCATTAGAAAGAAAAAGGTGACCCAAGGCTGCTTGTTTCATCATTCACTACCACAATGGTAAATTTATGCACAGATTTTTAGCCAGGTAAGCAGGTGAAAACAAGCATCTCTGCTGCCTGCGTCTCTTCACCAATGTGACTTTCAATCTTTAGCACCAAGTGAAGTTCATTCCTACAGCATAGATGTTTTTGCCATAACAAAGTATGATTTGAATAGATTAATGTGGGGGAAGAAATAAAGAAGCGTTCTGATATCTAACCCGGGGATGGTGGTAATAGTGTTTGGGTGTGAACGACTGTCTGAGCTGTAGTGCTGGTTTAATCCATTTCACATAAGACACAGCCACCATTCCAAGACCATGACTGTCATTCGTCACATCACCTGCATTACCGTCATCTGCATCACAAGTGCCGTTGTTGGATTTGTCAGGAAGTGAACCTTTACTCAGCTCTGTGTGTTTGTGGGGTTTGTCATTGCAGAACTGTCTGTCTTAGTCACCGAAACTTCAGGACTCTCGACCTTTACAACAGTCACATCCTGTAGAGACATCGCAGGCTGTACGTTCGGCACCACGGTCACCCCTGGTTGCGTGGTTACCACGGTAACTGGAGCTGAGGCTGCAGATGTGGTGATGTTAGAGGGGATGGCGAGCTTCAGGACTTGGGTGTTGGTGGTTGGCACGGTAACCGGGGAGAGAGTGCTCAGAGTGATTGGAGTGCCGGCTTTGCCAGGTACGGTAGGAAGGGTGATGAACTGCAAGGTGATTCTCTCGCCGCTTTGGCCCTGAGCTGGCACTAGCGTCGGCACGGCCTGGAGAAACACTTTGCCTGCGTTGTTGCCTCCTGCGATCGAGCTGGAAGCCGGGAGAATCGTAGGACGGACAGAGTTTAAATTTGCTGTGGAGATTTTCTGACCCTGTGATGTTGTCATGAGATAAGGGACCTGCATGGCCAACCTCATCGTCCTGCAAAAGTACATAATAATATTAGTATAGATAACTATATTAATAATGATACTATTTTAAGATAATAACCATATGATTATGGATACAACTAAGGTCCTTGGCATTCATTACACTCAGTTGTGTTTGACTAAGCTTAAAGGTTATTTGTTTAGGATGAGTCATTACAGGAATCGCTTTGGTATAATGCGAAAATGAGGTAAGCTAATATGTAACAATATGACATATCCTGATTCCTACCCAGGGGCTGTTGTTGTGTTGACCGACGACTGCTGCAGGGTCATAAAGGCATCTTGTCCTGAGGTTGTAAGATTGATGATTTTAGGCACAGCAGCAGCAGAGGAAGAGATCACCACCCTTTTGCCCTTCAGATTGCTGCGGTTGGCTGCAGCTGGGGTTTCTTTCTTTCCCTCGTCAATGCTGTTATCCATGTCGTCGTCGTCATCTATAAAGACGATGTCTTTGGGCATCTCTTTAAACTGGTACACAAGTCTTTGGCCTTCAACTTTTGCTAAAATGCCCCGCTGATAGTAATACCTACATAAAACAGTATGTTTGAAAAAAATTGCATAATTATACCAATGTAAATGTTTCCTAAAAAAAGACAAACATTACCTGAGTGCTCTCCCCATCGTCTCATAGTTCATGTCAGGTTTATTTTTATGTCTGCCCCATAATTTAGATACTGCTTTGGAATCCACAAGCTTGAATATTCCCTTCTCTTTCTGAGTCCATTTAATGTATTTTGGACAGGTTTCCTTATCCTGCAGGAGGTCCAACAAGAACTCCCATAGGTAAGTAGTTGAGCCTGGAAGACAAACATGTTTTGATTTTAAAATGTGTGGCACTGCTAGATAAGAGTCTCTTGCACATACGAATAAAGAAACACATTTACCCTTGCTGTCTCTTGATTTCCTCTTATAGACCAGATCCAATGAACCATCACAGCCGTTTCTTGGAGTTCTGGGTTTTCGTCCTGATGAGAAACATCACATAGATTAAATAACTTATATAATCCACAACTGATTTTTTTTTTTTTAAACATTGTCATTAGGAATTAAAAGAATCTGCAATTCAATGATTTTGTAACCATTATGAAATTAAGCCAGAGCTATTAAGAAATTAAAACAGAGACTAAATCAAAGCTGGAAGTGCATTTTTAACACAGGGTCATGTAGGACTTTTAATGCAGTATACTACCAGCAATGGGGTGATATTTCAAATAACTTAAAATAAAAAAAATGTTTATGGTATTTAAAAGGTGATAGTCAGGCATGGTTTACCTCTTTTCTTTTTCTTCAGTAAATCTGTGTCCTGTAGAACAACAATGTCCTTAGAAACAGACCCCATATCCTCGGTTCTTACCTCTACTTCAACCTCAGAAAAAAGCTCTTCTGCAAAAAAAAACAGGGTAGAAAATTTGATTTTTTTACTCTTTGTGAAAATGTGGACAATTTAGGCAAATATATAGTTTACTTCTTGTACACAAGACTAACATAAGATATATCCAATAAGATAATTTTGTATAATCTATATAATGTAGTGTCATTATATGTTGTCTTTACAAACAGGATATATAGTACATATTAAGATGACACACCTGCATTGCGATCCCCCTGCAGACTGGCTGGTGAATCCATGTGCAGCAGTGCTTCGGCTGCTTCAATAGTTTTATCATGTACTGAGACTTCCACTATAAAAGAGTGAAAAATAAATATTGTCATCCAATAATAAAACTGTCATCTTAAATAAAAATGACCAAAAGCTACACATGTAATGCATACAATCCTAAAATATAATTTTTAAGGCGTTTTACATTTTGTTACTCACTAACAGCTAGAAAGCCACAGATTCTATTGACACTTGAATCAAATAAATAAATTAAAAGCTAATTTATTTTTGTAAGTAATTATTTATCTTCCTTCACATTTTCTTCTTCAATCCATACATTTATCAAATTGGCGGTAAAGTAATAAATATTTCATTATCTGTCCGCTTATTGGGTACACGGTAGTTTACAAACCAGAAGTGAGCAACGATTGGACAGGAACGCTGTCACTCAACGACCTTCCCCGCCTATAACTACACTTCCGCCCTAAACTCAAAATACGAACGAAAGCGAATGTTTAATCAATCATTAGGATATAATTGCACGAAACACATTTTCTTAAATATTGTTCGACATCATATAAAAATACTTAGTGTCTGTTACTAAAACAATGCGTTTGGTACGTTTAATAAAATAATCTTAAATTATCCAAGACAAAAAGAAAGATTATGGTTAACAGAAAAGCTTGTTTTTAGTATCTTGATAAACATACTGAGTAAAATACCACTGGTTATAATAATTAATAATACAAATCATGTAACTTAGCTATTAAGTATTATCTGCGTCAATCTATAATGCAAACATTAAACAACAGAACCGTTAGCTGATTTGAACAGACAATCAGATAGTAATAAACAGCCATTTTCAGAACATTTCACCGCAGTGATTAACCATAAAAAACTCCAATACGCTGTAAATCAGATTATAAACAATAAATAAAAACAACGTGTCCAAGAAGCGAAAAGGAAAACAAACACACTTCCTGGTTTCAGACCGTCACAAGCATCACTCCGCTATAATAAACAACTTTACGACTCTAAAGTAAAATAATTAAACACAGAAAACAGCAGTGGTATATACGACTACACAAATATAAATTAACACCGTCGTTAAAGCAAAATGAAAAAGAAATTGTTTCATGTTACTTAAACTTGTCGCAGCGGATCGACGGCAGCTTCTTACTTCCTGGTTGTCAATCAAGCGCTTTGGCATCATTTACCTCAGCAGAGGCAAAGCGCTTCTTACCTCAAATCACGTGGTTCTCTGGATTTATATTGCGTTTATTGTTTGCCAGCTTTGACAATCTAGCTGAAGTGAAACTGAGTCGGCATATCAGCGGTACAGACGATTAACACATTAAACACCACAACTAAGCATCTTTTCGCGTTTGAACCCTATAAATGGCCAGATCGTAAAAAGATCGATGTTATTATGCATAGTCGACGACATTTCTGAGCACAGACGATGCTTTTAATATCCAAGTAGTTTTACAAGTTTATATTTTGATCTTATGTTTCTTCTCAATTTTAACAATAACTTTATACACAAGTACTATGTGAAGCAAAAAGCTTGTCAATTTAAACAAAATGCCACAAGATGTCTCTATTTATCTGTTAATGTTGGTAAAAGAAAATGCTAACCCTGCCACGGAGTAATATTTGTCTTAAAAGCACTTATTGGTAAGGTGACCAGATTTTTTAAAATGAAAACCAGGGACATTTCCTAATGGTCAAAATATCATTAAAATCTAATTTGTTGTCATCTATGAATTAAAAAATGGGGACAAAACGTTTTTTGAAAGTTTTCTTTTTTTATTATTGTGGGTTCACTGCAAAAAATTACTGACTTACTTATTTTTACTTATTTTATTTTCTTGTTTTCAGTAAAAATATCAAAAAATTCTTGAATCAAGATGCATTTTCTTTATAAGAAAAATCCCCTAAGAAAAAAATCTAGCTTTAAGACAAAAAATATTAAATTGAAGTGAATTTGTGCTTAAAACATGCAAAAAAAATCTGCCAATGGGGTAAGAATTGTTTTCTTGAATTAAGGGTTGGCAGATTTTTTTGCTTGTTTTTTGATATTTCAAATTTGATATTTTTGGTGTAAAAACTAGAATTATTTTCTTAGGTCATTTTGCTCATCATGATGCTTCCTGATTTAAGATTTTTTTGATATTTGTACTGAAAAGTAGAGAAAAATACTAAGTAAGAGTCATTTTTTAAATTCAATTAATTGAACAATCTCTGTAGCCTAAATCATATTTTTTCCCTTTTTATACAATGCACATAGCTTATCAAAAAATACTTCTAAGGTACTACTTCAGCTGATTTCACAGCATTGTAAACATGAAGAACAGAAGGAATAATGCAAAATGTAAACATAATATTTAGCCTACACAAAACAAATGCTCAGTAACAAGCTGTGATCAGTTCATTTCAATGGTTTATTACTTTAATTTAACATGAGTAGTTAGTACTAGGGGTGTGACGGTCATTATATAACCGTGAGACCGACGGTTATAGTTGAACACCGTCATTAGAACTCTATAACCGCCAAAACCGTGTTATCAAAATAAAATTAAATTATTAAAAAAAATTTATCATAAAGAATTTTTAAATACTAATTAAAAACAATTGTTAACAGTCTGTGTTACGCCCCCTCACGTTCTCACGCAGTGAAAAATACAGAGCGGAGCAGACACTGACAACGCGCTGACATACAGGACAGACCAGGTTACTTTTCGGTTACTTTTGAGATTTAACATATTAAACAAAGTCTCACCTTTCAAATCATCTCTTCCTTCTAGTTAATTTATAGCATCAAATAAACATGAATGACCATGAGAAGGAATGTTGTTTTAACCGCGGAAAGGCGTCAGTACACTCCGCTTTTCAAGTTCAAATCCTCCCATGCTAATCTACTAACTCTCTTGAACGCACATTCACTGCTAGTTGTCTTGCTGTTTAATTTTAAATCCCAATGCACAAATATGTTTCTCCGAAGATTATTAAAATAGATGATAGATAGAGGATTAATTTATGCTGGGCAGAGAGTGACAGCGCAGTCTTCTGGCAACCGTGTGTTTTTTTGAAATATTTCATTGCTTTCTGTTAAATTGTTCAAAGTTATTACTGTTTAAAACACACTTGGCATCACATTCATGATTTTATGGTAAAATGACACTTTCCCGTCAATCCACGAGCATTTAAACGAGCAAAACGCCCCCCACTGACGGTTATGTGACGAACCATCACATTTGACTCCCGCCATAACCGTCATCACCAATTCTGAAACCGGCACACCCCTAGTTAGTACCCTAACCGCCGATTACTTTGACTGTTTTCATATATTTTGATAACTTGATTGAAGATAACTTGATGACGCTTGCTCGTGTCTCGTAGTAAATTCTTTATCGCTAAATCAGTGGCGCGAAACTAAGTAATTAGTGTAGCTTGTAGCTCCCTCTGCTGGTGAAAATAATCAATAATTGCTCTGGTCTGGTACTACAAAGCCTACATGTTGATCTGATTTTTCAGTGTATTTGCTGGTTGTTTTGAACATGCTGTAAAACGGGGACATTTCTGGGAACAGCTCCAGTCGGGAGCTGAACACCAAAAAACGGGACTGTCCCCGGAAAACAGGGACGTCTGGTCATCTTACTTATTAATGATGTGGAAGATCTAAAATCATTATCAAAAAACTGCAAAGCCACAGATGGCCATGTTTTCCAAATTGTTAAGAGATCTGATTATATCATCATATATATCTACAAACAACAAATTAAGTTTAACTGCTTAGAGGCATATATTTAAAAAAAAGATCATAACATAACAGTTTACACATGCTTGGATTGGCCTTACAACCAAACACACAACCTTTCCTACACCAACACATCTAATTTATATAAGGAAAATCCAGAGATGTTATTGCTTACCTGCTGCTATCTCTTGCAACTCAGTCTCCACAACCTGTTCTTCTGCCACATCTTGGACCAAATAGGTATTCTGATCATCATAAACTAAGACCTGAGCAGCATAGCACTGCTCTACGTCTGCACTATTCACCTGCTCCACTATTACTGCAGGACAATCCTTGTCTCCATCAGTCTCTGCTCCATCATTGCAAACCTCCTGGCAATTAAACAGAAACTTTAAGGAAAAGCAATCAGGTTTTCTTTCTTATAGTGTTGCACATTTTTCAAGTAACTTTTCATGTAATTATTTAACATGTATGTATATTTTAATACTCATGTTCATTCTTGAGCACATGTTTTGTAGAAATGCAAATCACCTGCTGTGCCTCATCATCTCCAGCAACATACTCCAATATATTCCCTCCACCATCTACAATCACCATTGAGGTCATGACTCATTCCTCTCTGTCAAAACTGCAATTATCCACTTTCTCCTCCTGGTGTACTTGATTGAAGTCACAGCCTGGGAAGAGAAAATAATATTTTTTTTTTGCAGCCGTAGTTTTTTGGAGATGTTGCAGTAATACTGTCAAACACAATATGTTTGTTCTGTGTGTGTTACAGATCAAGATTTTCAGGAAGATAACATTTGTCATAACCAAATATTATTTCTAAGAAAAGGTGATACTGCATTCATCCATGATTCATCACGTAGCTACTGTTAGATGCCAAAAATGTTCAAAAGCAGACCTTCAGGCAAACACATGTACATGTCATGTAGTGTGCCGCATACATATAGTATATAATATGGTGTGCTGCATACATATTAGGGCGGTTTCCCGGACAGGGATTAGACTAGTCCTAGACTAAAAGTAAGAGCTGTCCAAACTGAAAACAACTTGCATTTACATATCTTTAAATATATATATGAATATGTCTGAATAAGTTTAAACACAAACCAAAATAATTGTGGTCTACTAATGTGTTTTTATAAGACATTTGTCTATTCCTGTAGGTAATGGGAGCAATCCCCTTTGGGGTCGAACAAACATACTGATAAAACATTAACCACTTGTAATGCACTTGCACATCACTTTGGTTAAAAGCATTAGCCAAATAAATGTTATGTTTTATTTGTCCAAGATAAAAACATTTACCCAATAGTAAACTAATCAACTTAAAAAGAATAATTTAAAAATAATTTCCAACATTGAGCTTAAACTAATTCAGAAAAATACACTACACCAAGACAAAATGTCATGTTTGAGTTTTTAGGGCTATTTGCGTGACTTTTAAAATAACTTATATTGTAATTATGAAGACACTTGCAAACACATTTAACTGCATCTGTACTGCTTATAATAATAATAATAATAATAATAATAATAATAATAATTAAAATTTTTAACAATGACAAAATTGTATTTCATTAATTGTATTGCGCAATGAGCAGCTTGTTATTCTCATTTGTTTCCCACAATTCTTCTTAGTCGTGATAAAAAATGTATATTATTGTAGTTTCTGTTATTGTTGACATTAAAACGGCTTCTCTATTGCCTAACTCGCACAATGTCAGTAAATACCTAACGGACCCATCATCTGCATTTTCAAGGTCAATGAGCCGTGCAAAAAAAGAAAACATAACCATTTGATGAACTTTAACAAAGACCAACTTTAACGAGAAGTATTAGAACGGAAAACAACAGCTAAGTTACGTTAGCTGCGTCAAACTAAATAAACACAGCCGTTTAAACAAACACCTAGCTTTTAATAAAGTCAAAATGAATTAACTTCAATCTCCAATTCTTGTATAGGTGGGAACATTTGACATTTCTTACCGTTTGCGTTTATTTCTCGTCGTTTGGATCACTTTACGTCGGTCGAATCTACTCTGTTATAATGTTAGCATGCTAGCCATGCTATGACAGCTTGACTTGCTGACGCTAAAGCTGCTTAATTTGCGTAATGTGGTCGCTAATAAAGCGCATGCATGCATGCGATAGACACACGTCTATTTAGGTCATTCAAAATTAAAAGAAAAAATGTGTTTTTGCAGGCTGCTTTGGTTTAATCGGCAATATTTTGCGTAGCTGCTTCTGGGCCTCCAGTTAGCAAAATCTGACGAACTGCGCAGCAACCGCTCGTGACATCATCACACGCAAGTCCAAGGTGCGCGCCCGCTCAAATTACAGAAAGCATTATTCACAAAAAGTCACACTTAACATAATGATAATTCAGTACTTTTAACATTTTTTATATCACAGTATAAATAGTATCAATGTATAATATGCTTAAATCATGGGGCAATGTACAGCTTAGTATAGAATTGTTAAAAGTAATACATGCATGCTATATAGCTACTGACATAGCAATTAGCCCATAGTCCCTACACATAGGGGCGGTTTCCCAGACAGCGATAGTCCTAGACAAAAATAAATGTAAGAGCTGTCCAAACTGAAAACAATCTGCACTGACATATCTTTAAATACATCATTTGTTTTGTATCAAAATGCACACAAGTAATGTTTTATTAAGGCACGTTTGTTAAAACTAGTTATATTTTATATATTAATTATATTTTCTAAGGCTAAATCCTGTTTTAAAATAATCCCTGTCCAGGAAACCACCCCAGAATGTTTTAGGGGCGGTTTCCCAGGCAGGGTTTATCCTAGTCCCTAAAATGCATGTTTGAGCTGCCTTCATTTTAAAACTCTGTGTACTGATGTCTCTTAACATATATAAGTGCCATTGATTTGTTTTTAAGTGTTTTAATCTTTGTAAATTGCTTTGGATAAAAGCATCTGCTAAATGCCTAAATGTAAATGTCTCAAGATGCACACCAGAATAGTTTATTGGAAGGATTGTACTTAAATGTCCTAATACAACTAAGGCCTATAGTCCTGTTTTAATCTAAATACTGTCCGGGGAATCCGCCCCATTGTAGTCAATAATACATTTGCATTTCATTCAATATATCTATATGACCACTTCCACACACAATCACACAAAATGACACAGAAATCGGTTAAGCTCTTTTAACTCTCCCTTTATTTTTCTCAGATACAGATTCACAGACCTATTGGTTTAATAGGCTTGGAGTTAAAGTAGCAAACCTCAGAAAAGCACATTACATTCCTCAAGCCATAAAACAGCAACAAGAAAGTGACACTGAAACCTTTTTCACATTATTTCCATAAAGGTCCCTTATTTGAACACATATGAAAAATACTTTTTATTCAATGTAGTATTTTTTGTATCTGCATGTTCTTTTCTGACCTTATTTCCCCTCGTATATTTAGAGTCTACATGTCTATCAGTCTTAAATAGAAACAAATAAGTTACAGCAAGTATAACTTTGGCATAACATGTTGGGACACCTTATAACTTTGACTTGCATACTTGTGAAGCAAGAAAATTTACAACCACAAGAATCTTTTCATTGGTGTGTCTGATAGTTAATGGACCATCGGAGAACGAACAGGAACACAAAAGCAGGTAATAATAACTCCTTGAAGAACAATAAAGCATCTAGCCTACTAATAAAGCAATAAAGCAAGACTAATAAAGCATCACAGTGTTTTTGCTCTTAGATAACGTTATAATGACTTTTAAAATGAATGTTGTAAAGTAATTTGTAACATGACATGACGTAATACTGTAATGTATTGATAATATTGACATTTGCAATTTGTTTTTCTTTAGCCATGTAACAATTTTAGTACTAGCTCAATACTGAATACTGCAAGTGAAAAATACAGGTTTTTTATAGAATACTTTGCATTTTCAAGGTGAATAACATGACTCAAGCTGAGGTAGTGGTATCAAAAATAGACAATTGATAAACAAATCAAAAACAGTCAAGGAAGAGGATAACATGAGGTCTAACTGGATATTAATGGTGATTATCGTGCAGGTATGGCAGTGTGTTTGCTTGGCAATTTTATAGTTCTGCTGGTATAGTAACAATTGGCATGGCAATAAGAAACTTGTCCTACTAGTGTAAAGTTTGAGGTAGAGTTAACTAAAGTATAATAGGCTCAATCGTGCAGTTGCCTAGTAAACAGAAGGTGGAGTAACATTTAAAAACAGCTAAAAATGTATCAAGATCACAGCTTTTCACCTATAATTTTTAAGAAACATATTGCATAAAGTGTTGTAAATGGAGGACAAGTGTATTCAGAAGGTACTATACACAATGTAGTAACAGTATTTGGATCAGTGCTGATATTGCATCAAATACATTGAGTTGAATGTGAGCTCAAAGTTAAAGCAGGAAATGAGGGAAAAGGGAAGGCACATCACTAATTCTTGATCAAGGAGCTGGTTTACTATCCCACATCTGACCTCTCACAACTGTAATGAAGACAACATCGAACAGCAAATAAAGTAACATGTTAACACAGGGGGGGTTTCCCAGATAGGGTTTAAGCCTAGTCCCAGACTAACTTAAATGTTAGGGTTGTCTTGATCGAAAACAACTTGCACTGACAAAATATGCCAGTGCCATTGATGTGTCTCAAGATTGGGAATGTTTAATGCTTAAATAAACTAATTTAACCAACTTGGGCCTAGTCCTGGCTTAAGCTAATCCCTGTCCGGGAAACAGCCCCACAATGTATTCATTTAATACACTGGTTTCACAGACAACGCTTAGCTAAAGCCAGAACTAGGCCTTAGTTAAATTAAAATATTTTGGCATTAAACATTCCCAATCTTGAGACACATCAATGGCACTGGCATATTTAAAGATCTGTCAATGCAAGTTATTTTCAGTGGAGACAGCTCAAACATATGTTTTAGACTAGGACTAGCCTTAAGCCTTGTCTGTGAAACCAGGAGTAAAGTTATTAAGAAATTACTGTTTAAGAAAAATATCTACATTTCATCTATGATAATATCTATATGTAATATATCTTTATTACATTTATATGTTAAATGATTATTTTTGCGATTTAATATAAGAGGTTTACCTTAAGTTTCTTTGCTGGTACTAATGCATTTGCACTTTAAGCAATCTGCGCTTGGCCTATGGATGAAAAACAAAATAGATTAGGTTACAGAGAATATCAAGACAATTATCAATAATAAATATTCTGCCTTTTGTCTTGTTCAAAAGCATCTGGCAAGTTTTCGTAAATACTGTTAACCATCAAATACATTTTCTATCAATCTATAGATAATGATGATACTATTTTTTCTTTTGAAAGATTGTTTAGATCCATTTTAGAGGTCAGTTAAACCAGCTTTCCTATGAACACCATCATTAAATTAATGGTGAATTAAAAAACCTCTTAAAGTGGGTTACCTGTTACCTGACCTGATGGCTCCACATCATCATCAGGGGTCGGAATGATTTTACCGGTTAAGGGGGACACACCCAGCACCTTGGGTTTCTTTTCTGATTTAGGAGCTCCCTCCAAGACAACCACTATGAAATCTTTCGATTCAGCTGGATTTTCCAAAGCATCAGGCGCATTTGATGTTTCAACTGGACCATGTGCCTCTGCAGATGCTGCATTTACATCTGTAGCTTCCACAACTGGACTTGCTGGCGCTTCCTCAACCACACTTACTAAAACCTCCACAATTGGACTTTCTGCAGTCACTTCCTCAACTGGTGCCTCCTCTGCTACTGGGGTTACTGGTAAATCAACTGGAGCCTCCTCTGCTACTGGGGTTACTGGAGAATCAACTGGTGCGTCATCTACTACTGGGGTTAATAGAGAATCAACTGGTGCCTCCTCTTCTACTGGGGTTACTGGTGAATCAACTGGTGCCTCCTCTGCTACTGGGGTTACTGGTAAATTAGCTGGTGCCTCATCTACTACTGGGGTTACTGGTGGATCAACTAGTGCCTCCTCTGTTTCTAGGGAAACTGGTGCATCTTCTGAAGTTACTGGGGAATCAGCGGTCACATCCTCTGCTGCTGGGACATCTTTTACTGGGGCAACAGATACCTCCACTGCAAAAGGTGCCTCTTCTGCGAAAACTGGTGAAGCAACAGATGCTACCTCTATAACTGGTTCACTTTCTAATTCCACTGGTGCAGGCACATCAACAGGCTTCTCTGGAAAAGCTTCAGACTGCACTGTAATCTCTGTGCCAGCATCCACATCCTCCACTGACACAGATTTCACAGGAACCTCAAGAACAGAGGCAGCAGCCATCTCCAATATTTCCAGGCTGACCGACTCTGACTTCACCACTGCAAAACACAACCAAGCCACCCAAATATCTTAACATATTATCGTTTTTTAAAGGTTTATAATTTTCTAACATACACAAATAGATGTGTGACTACTTATGTACAAACAGTTAGATACACAAACATGCATTGGGAAACTTAAGAACTAAGACTAAACTTAAGGTACAGTGTTTCATCCTTACTTGAGACAAAAGGTAAAAGCAAAGTGTCTCAGCCCCCAAAAAATGTGTTACGCTGTCTATGAAATCTTTGACATGGCCTTACTCCATCAATATTCAAGATATCAAGGTTATATTTCCAAAAAGTGTTATTTACATTATGCAAGATGGTTTTATGTAAACAGTAAATCACAAAAAAAATGACTTAAGATGGATTTTCACAGACAAAGTTTTTGGTTTTTACGAGTCCCCATTATTTAAAATATACAGTACGTAGAGGCTTTACTGCCAAATATCACCAAGACAAAGACATACCACAAATGTAAAGTAAGTACTTCATGTGCTGATTATTTTTCAATGTAAATAACTCCAAATTCAGCTTTAAAGCTGTAGTTTTACAACAAGCCCTTACATTTTTGAATACATTTCAGTTTGCACAAGGCATATGGTTTAAAGGAAAAATAAACACAGTAAATCTTTTGATACTTAATAATTTTATTAAAGGGCTTTAACCCCTTATTTATTTTCCATTTCATTTTTTTATTACACGGTATATGAGCAATTGTAATTACATATTGAGTTCCTTTTTAAGTTACTGAGTTCTCTGACAGTTTATTTATACAGAGAATTATAAATGGTTACCTAATACAGAAACACATCTGTCATAATCACTAGAGAGGCTCACAATTCATTTGAGAGATTTTGAGGTTTCAAAATATTTTTTGGCATGTACCAACTAAGTGATATCTGGCAGAGAAGCAAAGGTTACAGTGATCAAGGTTTAAACAAAGGCAGCTTGTCTTTGTCATTTCATGCAGTTGTGCCTCAGAAAGGAGGTAAGGCAAACCCAAGGTTGAGAGTTACTGGCTCATTTGTCAACGGTATGTTGAGAAGACAGAAGAAACCAAAGTATATAGTCTAAAGATAAGGCAAGCTGGGTGAAATCACATTGTATTTCACAAAATATATTAACTTCGGATCCTCACAGTGGTTTAATATTTAAATATCTATAGCAAATCCCATTATATACCAAAATATACTTAATGGGATATTTGGTATCTGGTAACAGGACATTATTCAAGATTCAAGCTTAAGGATCAATTTAAAAATGTGTACATTCACATTCATTTATGAAATGTGTCTCTGATCCTTATAGCTTAAAAAAAGAAAAAAGAAAATTGAAAATCTAATGTAAAATGAAACCAAATTGGATGTGAAAATGTGATGGATAGGTAAAAAGACCAAGTGCTCTCAAGTAATAACATCAAGTGGGAACACAATGTTGTTTTACAGTATACTGGTATGCCATTTTAATTATTTTAAATCATGTAAGGGATGAATAGTGAAAAAAACATGCGTCACGTGTGTAGGTAAATGAGTACCCATGGCCATTTCAGGCCTCTGTTTCACTAGCTTCTGTTACTGCCTCCTCTTGGGATGCTGGTTGCGTACCATTGCTCTCTGACGAAGGCTCTTCAGCCTGGATGACCGGAGCTACGACTGCCTCTGCCGCTGTCTCAACTTCCTGTGCCAGCTTCTCAACTTCCTGCGCTACAGCCGCCACCTCCTCCGCCGACTCGGCAACAACCTCTGCCACCTCAGCGACCACCTCCGCTGTCCCGGCAACCGTTTCAGCCACCTTCTCCACAACAGTCTCCAAAGACCCAGCATCCTTGGCCTGAGCCACTTCCATTAGGACCTCTGGTTCGGCCTCATTCTCATTAGCTACAGCAGCGACCTCCTCCTCTGCTACGGTCTCACTGGCTTCTGGCAAACAACATGGATAAGAAAACCATTAGTAAGGTTTCTTTACATGTTTCAGCACACATGCTTTCATACCCACCCACCCCTACATGACATTATTAAACTAAAATTATGACTTTAGAATTGTAGATAAGAAACATGGCAAGATCCAAACATATATAAAATGCATATCATGCCTGTTTAAAAACCTCTCACACGGGCATGCTCGCTCTCTCACACACATAGCACCCATCTTGGGCATTTTACTAAATTAAACAGTTACTCCATAAAGCATGCAAAAACCAAAAGTTAGGAGGAAGGAGTAAAGAAAAAGAAATAAAACAGGAAAAACAGGGATAAGTGGGCAGGTGAGGGAATACAAAGATGGTCAAGCCTTACCAACTGATCAAAGTTAGAGGTCATAGCATCTCTGTGGCTTTGTTGTGCATGTTTAATTTGTTGATCAGCGGCTTACGCCTTGTAATAACTGTTACTACATCCTGCGTTTTAAATAAGAGTTTAAAGCAAAGAAGTAGTTTTAGGTAGATCTAGAAAAGTTGAACCCATAGTATTATTATCATTGTAGCTCAGGAGAGAAAGATCCAAAACTGATGACTAAAGATGCCCAGCTCGACTGTCCAATTTAGTTAAACTATGGAAAGAGGCAGAACAAAGAGACGGTTAGAAATATAAGAAAAGAGACTGATTCACTGAATGTTTTGGGTTGTACAATATTATAATCGTAGTTTCAAGCTTCCAAGACCACAGTATTGATTCTTTCACAAAAGCTTGTTTTGGACTGGAGCGAGTAATTAAAGACAACAGGTAAAGATGTTGGGAAAAGTTCTTTAGGAGAATAGGAGTGCACAGGAGTGTAGACAGAACCAAATAATGCCTTACATAAAAGAAAAGAGAGTGTCAAAGAAAGAATCAGCCAGTTCTGATTAACAAGCTTTCTGACATATAGGATCGGGGGGATCAGTTGGGTTGTGAAGGATTGGAAATGGACAGGGCAGCTGTTCACTATACATTATCCAAACCACACCAAAAAAATAAATACATCAAATATTTATAAGCTTCAAAAAATAAGCTTTTCCCACATTTCTATCATGGGCTCCACTGATATAGCTCGAAAACTTTATAATCACAGCAATAGGACTTTATTGTATCATTTATCCCAAATGTCAGAAGATATTCTATTGCTAATAATAATTTTAAAGAAACATTTGTTAAACTTTAAGATAAGGTTGATCCTACTTGGCATGAAAACAGCAATTAATCAGAACCGGCTGTAATCTGTGTGCCAATTACATAATTATTGTGCCCTACAGTGATCGGCCGATTAAGGTGTTAGAATCGATTGCATTCGAGGAAACACTGTGTTACTTCAACACTCTGAACTTCAGTAATGGTGTTATAATGGATTTCCAAATAACACAGAAATAACTCCAAAAATATTTATCGCTTTCCATTCATCACTCCATTTCATACAATGCAAGTTAAAGGGACACTCCACTTTTTTAAAAAATATGCTTATTTTCCTGCTCCCCTAGAGTTAAACATTTGATTTGTCCCATTTTGGAATCCACTCAGCTGATCTCCGGGTCTGGCGGTACCTTTTTTTAACATAATTCATTGATTCTGAGTAGACCACTAGCATCGCGCAAGAGTTTCGATATTTTTCCTATTTAAAACTTGACTCTTCTGTAGTTACACTGTGTACTAAGACCTATATGGCCGATATGGCTAGGAACTATACTCTCATTAATGCGTAATCATCACGGACTTTGCTGCCGTAACATGCCTGCAGGAGGCACAATGATATTACGCAGTCCCCGAAAATAGTCCCCTGCTATTGAAAAATACTAAGGTGACTATTTTCGGGAAGTGTGTAATATCACTGCTGCTGCTGCAGCCATGTTCCAGCAACTTTTAATATTCTGTGGGTTTTAGTACACGATGTAACTACAGAAGAGTCAAGTTTTAAATAGAAAAAATATCAAAACTCTTTGGTTATTTTTGAGTGCGATGCTAATGATCTAATCAGATTCAATGGATTATGCTAAGCTAAAAGTGGTACCCCCAGACCTGGAGATCAGCTGAATGGATTTCAAAACCGTATAAATCAAATGTTTAATGGGATAGTTCGGCCAAAAATGATATTAAACCCATGATTTACTCACCCCCAAGCTGTCCGAGTTGCATATGTCCATCGTTTTTCAGACAAACACATTTTCGGATATTTTATAAAATGTTTTAGATCTTTCAGTTGATTAAATGTAATGTTACAGGGTCCACCCATAGTCCACGACCTTCAAGTTCAAAAAAAGTGCGTCCATCCTTCACAAATTAAATCCAAACGGCTCCAGGATGATAAACAAAGGTCTTCTGAGGGTAATCCGAGCGGTGTTGTTGTAGAAATATCCATACTTAAAACTTTAAAAAATAAATACCTTCCGGTAGCGTCACAATCTTAGTCGCGTCCGCATTCAGGAGAGAGTATTAGCGTAGTGTACGCACTTTTCTTAGTGACGTATGACAAATTCGGACGCGGGGGCACAGAGCAGCAGCAGAGTAACCTCCATAGGCTGCGTAAGCTCTCATCCTGAATGCGGATGCGACTAAGATGGTGGCGCTACCGGAAGGTATTTATTTTCGCTAATAAAGTTTTAAATATGGATATTTCTACAACAACACTGCTCGGATTACCCTCAGGGGTACTCTAGGGGAGCTGAATAATGAGCATTTTTGAAAAAAAGTGTCCCTTTAAAGCTAAAGTTAGTTTCAGCCAAAATGTACTAAACAGTTTCCATCATTTCTAGGACAAAAGCATGCTTTACATAGGTTTTAATGTAGCTAAATTGTTTAAAACAGCACAGCAGAGACATATTTCTGGGGAAACTGACAAATGACACTATTTGACATACACTAAGGTTTACTTTAATTAGCCTTATATTGAAAAACACTTTAGTATAAGAAAATATTTACTTACCATCACCTTCATCCCCACCTACAAAAAAAAGATTAAAAACGTTTATAAGTTCTCATTCACAGAGTCACCAATATCAGATGGGATAATGTTCAATTTTGATAGTACTTCAAAGAAAACGCCCTTACACACTGCTGTCATTTAGATAAGAGCTTTGGCTCACATGCAGGAATGTTAAAGATCCAGTTCATCTGTTGTGCTGAATTTGGCAAAACTGTGATAGTGTACTAAGATGTCAACGTTAAGCTGTTTGACATTTTTACACCAGATGCATAATAAATGTTTTTGGATAATGTTCTGTTTATTGGTGCCTCAATTATATGCCCTATGCATATTTTTTCACAGCTTATTGATGCAACCTAGAAATGTCTTAACAGGTCATACAAAACTGCTAATGTGACACAGTCCGATTATTATGATACATAAGCGAAACTTACTCTTGGGCGGCCATGGTTTGGGCTTCCACTCAGACTTGGGACGCGCTTTGATTTCCGAGAGGCGTTCATTCACACGGTCACGGTCTCTTCCAATTGTTTTGTAAGTCTGTCAGTGAATTCAATCAAAATGTTAGTAAAATATGTTTACATAAATGCAGTATATTGAATTTAAAATCAAAACAAGAGTGTTTATTTAACACTTAGCAGTAAGACAATTTTTTTTCTCATTTCATAATGCATGCATTGCAAGCCAGCAAAACAATATTTGCTGACTATCCATTTAGACATATTTACACAAAACAACAAATGGACTCCCCCAACCAAATACTCATTGTTCAAGGTCCTTTACATTTGCTAAGAGAGCATTTTAGAATAGCTTGCAAGTCATGGACCTTTCTACCATTATAAAGCTCGGAAGAGCCAGGAAATTTACTAAAATAACTCAAATTGTGTTCTTCTGCAAGATTACTATACATATGTAGCCTATTTCGAATGGCTTGAGAGAGAGAGAAAGAAAATCCTAGGGTAATTTTCATTTCTTGCTAAACTATCCCTTTGAGAAGACATTTTAATTTCCTGTAAGGACTTACATATGTCAAAGCACCTGCAAACACTCCACCACAGAGAACAACATAAAGCAAATTCTCTCCTGAGCCACCAGGAACCGAGGACATAAGCCTTCGAGGAACAACTGAAAGAGAACAGATTAAATATTTTTTAGTATGAGTTTTACAATACTATGGTAATAATTAATACTTAAGAATATTGTTGCGTGCATAGGGTTTCCCTACATGTTTAGTGCAATATTTCTGCCTATTCCTTACTTGGTTTATTGGAAAATCTCTAAAATGCTTTGTATTGTATACTATACATCTATTTGGACTTCTTTTAAAACTCAGTGCTAACATTTCCTTATCCACCTCCAAACCAATAAGTTTACCTTCAGTATCCTCTAACACACATTTAGAAAACCAAGCTTAAAGCACAAAAACCATTCTGACACCAGCTAAGAAGATTTTGTCCAAGCGTGGCGATATTCTCATTAAGGTAATCCAGTCACTTGGTCTTGAGTAAATGGGTTCTAGACACCATGGTGTTATTTATACCAGCTAATCTGTTAATCTTTCTCAGAGTCAAAAGGATGAGACCAACAGAAAGTGTGATGTGCTTTGGTACACTAGTGGTTGACCAATATAAGATTTGTAAAGATAAGGAAGGCAATATCTAGACAGCAAGGCTTTTGAATGATGCCCAACAAATACAACATATTTACATACAACTTGATGACAACAAATAAGAGTAATTGCTAAATATTAATGGGTTGTGTTTTACATAATATTTACTTAAATTGACCACAACAATTGAAAACAGGAAATAAGGAACTAATCAATCTGTTAAAGGAGCTGTACGTAACATTGACTTCTAGCGGTTGAACTTGGTACCACAGTCTAAATTCAAAGTATTCGGAGACGTTTTTTTCCCTGCCCACATCTTGGGTTGCCAGACATGTACAGGTGCGCAACTGCCGAAGTTTATCTGCACATTTTTAAATTTGCAATGTTCTTTGTTGTCTGCAAATTACAATTCCACTTATGTAGATTTTTATAACTCAATTTGCAGCTCATTTCAGAGGTTGTGTGCACCAGAGGTTGCATCTTTGGACCATTGTGTTCTCATTTAAGCAACCGTGATAACCGAGCTTTTGAAATACAACTTTTGGGTATATTAAAAATGGGAAGGATCCCACAGACTAACAAAAACAGACATTTCGACACGGAAGGCTCATTTTAAAAAGAAATTAACTACAGCATTGTTTACAGAGAAACAGATACGTGAACTTTTTTATTTAGTAAAGTCAAACACCGACATTAAGCTCCTTTAAAGCAAAAGCTCCCTGAATACTAAACTTCTGTTAATTCACCCCAGGGTCATCTAAGATATAGGCGACATCATTTACTCAGGAGTATAATAGTAAATAATATTTTTTGTCAAAACCAAACAGCAATTGCGTTGCTTGTATCTGCTTTTTGGACTCTCAAAAAATTAAAACCTGAGGAGCATGATTTCAGCTTAAAACCTTGTATGTTATTCTGCGTGTGTAGTTTTGTTTCATTTAGATTTGTGTGCATAGCAGTAAATATCTATTGTAATGCGTCTATAAGATGTGTATGTATTTAAGAAAGTCTTTGATTGTACTTCTTCACACAGTGCATTCACATACAATAAAGGACTTTGACTTTGAAGAAACAATGCCACCTACACATTGGATGACCCGATGACCTGAGGGTAAGTAAATTAACAGCAAATTTTCCTTTACTTACTAACCCTTTAACCGGCTAAGCAGGCTGGATTAATGGCAAATGCTACTCTTAATGGTTAATCACCCTTGTCAAACACTAGTCTAGCCCATGACATTTCATTTAGAGGGAGGTAGTGATGTAACCACTACGGGACACAGTTTAAATAACTGTCCCACAAATCTCTCTCTGTAAATAGATTTCATACAGCTTGATATTTAAACAGCTTAACATGCAAGAATAAAATGATTGCCATCAGTAAATGCACCATGTATTCACTCATGGCTGTTTTGGGGTAGAAAAGCTTGTGTGGTAAAAATTTAGCATTTTAGATATAAATATTTTTGATCTTAAATGCAACGTATGACCCTTATATTTATTATGTTTTTGTATTTCACCCTTTAACGCAGATAGAGTTTGTAATACCTGTAAAATATAATTTTGAACATTTTCATAGTAAACAAAAAACAAGCACGTCATGTCCGCGCGTACATCTGTACATCGAGCCCCGTCACACGTATACAAATCACGTGATCAGTACATGGGGGCATAATCTATGGTACATAAGCAACAATGAAGGTCACAAATCAAGTGCACTATAAATACTTGTCAAATTTGTTTAATTTTAACTGATTTATATATTACAAGTTCGTGTTATAAAGTTATAAAGAAATGCCTTTGGTGGTACAACTCAATAATCTATAGTTGCAAAACTATCTCTACACACGATATATATATACACATTATTTCAAACGATAAATTAGTACCAAACATAATAATAGTACATGTTTTGTGTTGTCCAATATGGCTACATTGCTGAATGTTTGTTACCAGGGTCTGTTTCATTCGATCTGTACAACATGTTCCCTTTAAATACACTACTTACAAACACACGTGTCAGTATGGTAGGCGTGTAACTTACTAGCTCTAAAAAGCTATCATTACTTTCACGCCATTTGAAGTTGCGAAGCACAACACGATCCGATGTTGCAACTGACCTTCATTTCTCCTTAACTCTAAAATGCTGTCTATTTCTCCCGTAAATTGTATTAGCGTAAAATTTGTACATATTTTACTGTATGTCAATAACCAACTCGAGCACATTGTCAGTACAAGCTAAATTTAACAACCCCCTGAACTTTCACAATTAACAGTTTGGAAAACACACAGATGCACCACTGTAATCATGTTTTTTACAACACATAAACTAATAGATAAGATGGTTCTCACCATCCCTACAGAGGTGTGCGCGGTACAGTGACTGTCGCGCCAGAGGCCCACACCTCTGCCAGGCCGCTCTGCACGCAAACATGGTCCAAACAGCCGCGGTAGGTTAGCAGAATGAGAGTCCAACGGAGGTTCAATGAATGACTGCGAGTGTGTGAAGACAGTTTGAGTGGGAGGAGTGTGCACGAGAGGAGGAGAAAATTTTTCACTTTAATCCCCAACCAACCAGGATTCCTGTGCACGCCCCCTTAATGCAGGGGAATGAACTATCTTGTTGCCGACATACAACAAAAATCTGACTAATCATTTTCGGTTAAGTGTGATTTCATGTTTTACATTTATCTGCATTGAATGTTTTATTTTTTACAATGATTGTTTATGAGGTTATTCTCTTTAGTACTTTCAAATTTAATTTACACTCCTTAAAATTATTTCAAAAATGAAAATGCTATCATCATTTACTCACCATCATGTTCTTCTAAACCTGGCTGTATTAGTTTATTTTGATAAATTAAGATATTTTGATCAATTATAGTAACCACCACACAGCTTTTGGTACCCATTGACTTTAAAACACACTGCGCTTAACCACGGGCTATCTTAGTTCTAACCCCGCATTAAACCTTAGGTTAAGGATCGCTTGTAATTTAGAAGTGGGGTTATCTTTGAAATAAACCTAGGGTTATGAAACCCTGCACCGAAGCAGGGTTTCCCCTAGCCTGGATGCCAACCGAACTTAGCACCGCCCACAACATTTCAGGCCGGGAAGTTCGGTCTGGTGTCGCTCTGTTGAGGCGCAACTATACTCGAACCAAAGATGGTCGAACCAATCAAATTGTCAGGGAGGGCTTTATACGATGATGGACAGATGATCAATAGTAACGTAATCAACCATGTCACCAAAGAGTGCTTGTGTTGAATCTGTTTTAAACAAAGACAGCTCTGATTGGTTATAGGACATTTTTTGTTCTGGTTCAGTTGAAACACGCCCCCATAATCACCCAGTGGAGTGGATCAGACTCAAATTCTGACTAGAATTGAGTATGAAAACATCAGGCTAGGGTTACCCCTGATTTTGTAGGGTTAACCCTGCATTGGGTTGCCAAATTCATGCAGTGTGAAACAAAGTGGGGTTAGAATGTTATGACTCGATGGTTAGCAACAGTAAGCCAATCAGAAACTGAAGAGTACTTAGCTCAAATCACCATCTGTGTACTGAACACCTAAATTTGAGTAAAAAGACATCCCAGGAAGCTTAAAACAGCTTAGAGAGATTTACTTTGCGACCTGTTGTGTCATTGATATTTAATTCAGTTAAATGTCAGTTTGACATTGCTTTTTATCCAATCATGACCAAAAATATGCAAATTAAAAATGTTAACCCTGGGTTTAGAAATGCAGTGTGAAACGTCGAATTATGAAAACCCAGGGTTATCTCTTAACCCATGATTAAGTATGAACAGTGTGAAATGTGAAGCAGATAACCCAAGATGCCATTAACTTCGGGTTTAGAATAACTTGGGGTTAACTATTTCAAGTGTAAAAAGCCCTCATGACGGTTAGTAGCAACAGAATTTTCATTTTTATGTGAGCTATCCCTAAGGTGCTTAGAACATTTTTGGCTGTATAGTTCCATAAATAACTTTTTACATCAAAATATCATTTTCTTAAAAGGTTCTTTGTAGTGGAAAAAGATTATTTAGACTATTAAACAGAAATAAATAGTTCTTCTGAAAATAAGAAAAAATTTTTTTCCAGAAATCAAAAAAAGGTTCTTCAGAGGAACAAAAAAAAAAATAGTTCATTGGGGAACCAAAAATGGTTCTTCAAATGGCATTGCTATGAAAATCTTTTCGTAGCACCTTAATTTTGGATAATGGTTTTTTTAAGTATAAAAAACAGACAAGACTGTCCAGTGCTCTTTATCATATTCATTAGCATAAAATAATGAGATTTACAATTACACCTAAAAAAGTGTCACAGGGATGACGTATTTTTGTAGGCCAACCTGGAAGTTAGCGGGTCACTGGTTCTCTCACCAGCCAGAAAGCCCATTCATTTTTCATACTTTTGGACTATCACAAAGCTGTGTTTTAACATGTTTTTATAGGTTCCAACAAGTTTATCTTCAAAAATGAATACAAATGTTAAGAATTTTGAAGTGTAAATGTGTTTAATAGAATTATAAAAAGCTAGATTTTGACTTCAAAAAATCATTAAAGTTATGTTCATCTGTGAAGGTTAAATTGTTGGACAAAAAGTGTGTCATAAACTTTTGTTAAACACAGATCTTATTTTTTGGAATAATTCAAAAGTCTATGGAAAAATTTGTATGTGCTTATTCGCGAGAGAACCAGTATCCCGCTAACTTCTAAAATACGTCGTCCTTGGGACACTGGCTGTAATTATTGGTTTTCTTCATGCATGCGCGTTACTGTACAGTGAAAAAGGTATATGACCCCCCCAAAAGTTGTCTCTTTTCCTAAGCAAACTTACATAGTATTTTACACATGCATAAAATCTAACTTTATAGATAAAAACTTATATCACTGGTTTTTGAAGACTTTTAATACTTGTTCCTCTTAAAGAGTAACTAAACCCTAAACCAACTTTTTTAGTTAATGATCTGTAAGAATGATGCTTTATTAGTGCTGTTCATTGATTTTAGTAAGTTTTTTGACATTTGGATATAAAGTGTTTCAATACTACAATGGTGTAAAAACGTCTGAGTGCTGCCCTCTTCAGGTTGAACGTTGGCTACTGCAGTTGAATTTTCCTATTGGATGTTGGGTCCAAGAAATAACTCTTGACGTAAGCAGGTTCAAGCTCACCACGCCCTTGTTACGATCTCACCACACACTTAGTTCGTCCCCTTTATCTCCGTTGGGATCTGCCCACTTTTCTTGCATTTTTCAAATATTGCAGTGGGTGGAGTCAGGCTCTGACCAGGGGTTTAGTTACTCTTTATTTCTGCTTGGTGCTAGGATTTATAACCAAAAACCAAGAAAACCAAGATGATCACTGGAGAGCAGCAAGGCTAACTATAGATTAGTTATACATACACATCTTTATTAAGCATTTTTGTACATCTTTACATGGCAGGAACATAAAATGGGAAAAGCCATCGATCCAGAGAAAACAGCAGTCAGTGGCCTGCAAAGAATAACAAAAATGAATAAAAATGTATACAAAATTAATTATCATGCACTTTACACCACACCATCATCGGCAAACTCTGATACAAGACGTTTGTAAACATCAGGGGAGCACACTAAAAAGATACACTGTTGATATATTTTGATTTATGAGACATAATTTAACTTACTGCATGAATCACTCCAGCCCATTCCGTGTTTTGTATTCCTGCACATCAGTGCTATGTTGTTTAATGAGCTTGTGGGGGGCAGAGAGATTGTGTTAACACTTTCAAATTTTGCTATCAGGAAACTGCAATAACAGATGTGTTCAAAACAATTAAAATGGATGATTACCAGTGCCCACAGGACAGCTGTGCTTCCAAATGCCAGTCCTACTCTTAGCATATTTGGTCTGGAGTAATCAGGGTTAGAGGCGGTGAAGGCATTTCTGCTAACCACTGAACGAGAGAAAATAAAACAGTTAATCAACCTTATTTATATTTATTGGCTGAAGTATCGGACACTTTTGGTTCCTTTTGTAGAATTTGCTTTAAATTTGCAAATGCATTAACAAATGAAGCAACAGCACATATGCATTATCCACTGCTGGTGATTTTCTAAACTAATACTTCTATTATAATGCAAAATCTATGTATATAATGTAAAATTTCCATTTATATATTCCATTATATATTATATATTAAGTATAGCATAATTTAAAAAATAACCAACTTAAGCTGTTTTGCTGGTTTAAGCTGGTCCTCCCAGCCTGGTAAAGTTGGTCAAGCTGGTGGGTCAGCTGGTCTTTCAGTCTGACCACTTAAGTCCAGTTTGACAGGCTTAAAAAGTGACAAACCTGCTTGTTACACCAGATAAAACCAGACTTCCCCAGCTTAGCGCATTGACTAGTGCGCTGCTAGTTGCTAAGCTAAGCAAGGTCAGTTAAGTGCATTGCTAAATAGGACGAATAAAGATAGACAAAAAACGTCGTGAGATTAAATGTACAACTAATATAATTTGATTTATAGTACTCACTCTTATGGATAGTCGACGTTCGCAGTAATAACCGACCGAGAGTCATTTTGACAGCGTTGATTATCCTAGACACAACGTTGTTTGATGTTATCTGTGCTCGATTATCTTCCCTACATGACTTGACCGACCAGCTAGCGGCACGTAGATAAATCGATCAGGAATAGAAGAAAGAAAACGTGCATGAAGAAATCATTTTTACTCAGTCACACATAATTCCCTCATTTAAGTAATATGCACGTATCTTAATGTGTTGAAACGCACATAAAAATGTTCAGGGAAACTTTTGAAATGAACAATTTAGGAAAAAACTCATTATACCGTGCAGCTATATACATATTTTTAATGACCTTACTTATAACTGAACTATACGTTTTATTAAATTTTATGCGGTTTAATACTGATATTTAAATGCTTAATTTAAACCTCACTCTAATGCACTTAAATTGATAATGCCATCTACTGGAAACAGTAGGTAATGTAGCTGTACGAACATTATGAGATGGGTCTGACACTATAGAACAGTATTGCAATGTTTATATTTGATTGTAAATTTTATTGCATCATTACAATAAAATAATAACAGTGGTGACGAAAAATAGGAAATATCCACACTATCGTTTTCTTTCACATTATGTTAATTTCTACCGATTCGTCCCCGCCTCGGAAACGCTACACACTCCACGCATGCCCAGTTCACCATTTGACCCGGGGAGAAGCAGCGTCGCCATTTTGGTTCGTAAGGGGGGCCTGCTGTCACCACGTGAAGGCGAGGAGCCCCAGACAGCGAAGTTCGGGGGGCTTTTACGATACAACAGACAATCCGGTTAGAGGATCACGGAGTGCGATTCATGATCAGAGCAAAGTCACAGCTATCACCATTCAGCAAGAACAATGCCCTCGATAACTCTGCCGCCGAAGGAGAACGCGCTCTTTAAGAGAATATTGGTAAGTTGGGAGAAATGTATCTGCAAACGAGTGCTGGATCGTTAATAATAGAAAGCAAACGTATGTCAGTCGCCTTCCTATTTTAGCCAGGATCACTCGTCGCTGACCCCACGAGGAATCTCCTAAGAGCGTTTAGCAGCCTCGTTAGGTATTTACGGAGGCTAAGAGAGGACATTGCTATTTTGCTCGTAGCATGACTAGTTCATGCACATTCACCCACTTCGAGAGCAGACGAACTTGTCCAGTACAGAGAAGCTAGCTATCTTAGCACTTAACACCGGATCTGTGCAAAACACTCTGTTTAAGTTTAATGCAGTTAATTATGTTGAATCAGTTAAATGATAAGTTAACACACAAGCTAACTATTCGCCACTTATAAAGCAGAACAAGCACACGAGTGCGTATTTAAAGACTTGAAGTGTAGCTTACCCCATGCATCTGTTTGGCACAGTCTTTAGCAAAAATGCATTATTTTGTGCAGTGTATTTCTTTAACATGGACACTTTTATTAGTACATGAAAGCCACGCCTCAAAACTGCAGTCACATTCAAGCTCCACTAATCATGTATTAGTATTAGTTTTACAACGAAAAGTAACATTTTAAGCCATAGCTTAAATATGCATCTTGCAGCCATTTTGAAAGATATTTTAAATAATGTCAACTTTGTATGTTGTAAATCAACAATTACTGAACTGGAATATCATACTAGCACGTTAAAAGTTGTACAACTCTGTGCATTATGTTGGTTATGATTCAGCATCTTAACTAGCAGAGAAACAAATGTGTGTTTTTATTTATTATAGTGGCGTCTACCTGATTTTAGACAATGTTATCATCTGACATGATGTATTTTTTTTTAACGTTTTTGTTTGTAAAAGAGACATCGGACGATAGATGGCACGTGCAGACAACAGTATTAAATGGCTCAGTCCCTAGTGTTAGAGAGGCATTGCAGCGTGTTTTTTGACAGGCAGTGCTTTGGACCTCTAAGCTGTTATGGTTACTGTTGTAGATATGAAAGTGTTTGTAATCAACATTTCAGCATCACAGTCTTTCCTTTAAGTCACTTTGTTTCTGTTGACCTGCATGGCAGGGATCACTAAGCAAATTTGAAAGGAAATTTGTTACAGTAGGTTGGGCTTTTCTGTTGAATCCTTTTTCTGGCATCGATGAGTATCCAGTGCAGTAGTTGACTTTAGCACCCTCGAAATCTTGTTAGCCTTTGTGAACTGATCTCTCCTATACGAGGTGCCAAGATGATTCACGTTGCTTTTATACTCGGAGTCACTTGACTTTGTATTTCAGCTGGTGGTTACATGATATGCATTCGCATTGCGGTTTTGATTTGTTTGGTTTTGTTTGTGAAATTTCACTAACCACATCTACGTTAGGACCTTTGTTATGCCTAGCATGCAGTGAAGATGTTTGTAGTGAGCATGCTATTTTTGTCTTTTTAGAGATGCTACGAACACAAGCAATACAGAAATGGGCTCAAGTTTTGCAAACAGATCCTGTCCAACCCAAAGTTTGCCGAACATGGCGGTAAGACATTTTCTTTTTGGTTTAAAAATGTGTAGGTTTAATGTTTGTGACCTCAAACAGAAATATATGGTTTTAAATATTCTCACATACTTCACCTTTAGTTGTCCTAAAAGGATTGTTGTTTTCTGACTTTTCCAACAGAGACCCTAGCAATGAAGGGACTGACTCTGAACTGCTTGGGTCGAAAAGAGGAGGCATATGACCTAGTGCGAAGAGGTTTACGAAATGATCTGAAGAGTCATGTCTGTATCCTTAAACCTTTTTAATTTTCTTACAGAACCATTAAAAACTGGTTTTCGAGACCTTGGCGTAGACCAATTAACTTTTGACTCAGTACAGCTCTATGTAAGTGGTTTCTGCATTGTATGCAATAGGTGCTGTGTTGTTCCCTGTCCTTAACTCTTCACCTCAGGTTGGCACGTGTATGGTTTGCTTCAGCGCTCGGATAAGAAGTATGATGAGGCTATCAAGTGCTACAGGAATGCCCTAAAATGGGACAAAGACAATCTGCAAATCCTCAGAGATCTCTCACTGCTGCAGATCCAAATGAGGGACCTCGAGGGTTATAGGGTGAGTTATTTCGAGTTATTGTGAAAGTGTCTGGGAACAATGATGAAATGATTGTGACAGGACAAGCAGCTGCGCTTCTGGGCTCTGCAGAGAAGCGGGTTTATTCAGGGTATCTTAATCCATAATCTGTATTTGAACGATGTGAAGATTAGTATAAAGTAAGGTTTAAAGTGAAGTGGTATAGGCTCTTTTAATTCAGTGTAATTGTTTGAATATGTCAGACTTGTAGTTTGGTTGAATACACAAACCCTTAAATGTTACACTTCAAACAATGTGGCATATAAATTAAAAACATACTTGTTGTGTGTTTACAGGAGACCAGGTACCAGTTACTGCAGTTGCGGCCAGCCCAGAGAGCCTCCTGGATAGGTTATGCCATCGCATATCATCTTCTGGAAGATTACGAAATGGCAGCCAAGATTGTAGAAGAGTTTCGCAAAACACAGCAGGTACTTTTTTTACCTTTTCCCTGTCTGTTGTATTATCAGCAAATAGTTTTTGTTTTATTATTTCCAGTGGACGATAGCTAGTGTTCCTAGTGAACACACAAAAGCTAATGTATTCCTTAAAGGGGACATATCATGAAATTCTTTTTTTGGTGTTTAAGTGCTATAATTGGGTCCTCAGTGCCTGTATCGACCTAGAAAATGTGAAAAAGATCAACCTAGTAACTTAGTTTTGATAAAATTTTCTTTGCAAGCATGTGGAAAAAATAGGTCGTTGAAATTTGGCTCCACTCGTGATGTCAGAAGAGGATAATACTGCCCCCTAATCTGCACTATCCAACCACAGCATTGACATTTAGTGCAGAGATCAACTCATTTACATTTAAAAGGACACACCCAAAAATTGCACATTTTAACATGCTATAATAAATTATTTATATGGTATTTTGAGCTAAAACTTCACATATCTACGGTGGGGACACCAAAGATTTATTTGACATCTTAAAAAAGTCTTGTTAAATGTCCCTTTTAATGCACTTTAAGTTGCTGTGGATCAAAGCATATGCAAAATGGGATATCTTTGTAGGTTTTTGAATGCCATGGATGTTTGTGTTTCAGACATCTCCAGATAAACTGGATTATGAGTACAGCGAGCTGTTGTTGTATCAGAACCGGCTTTTAAGGGAAGCTGGCCTTTTCAAAGAGGCTCTCGATCACTTGACCAACTATGAAAAACAAATCTGTGACAAACTGGCCGTAGAGGAGACGCGAGGTGTGTTTGTTGGTCCCAAATTATGGCTTTGCAACTTATCCAAATATTTTTATTTTGTATCTAATGTATTTTATTGTACGATCACAATTTTTTTTAAAGCAATGTTTGTATGATATGTGTAGGAGAACTGCTGCTAAGTTTGGATTGGGCTGGTGAAGCTTCAGAGGTCTATCATCGACTGCTGGAGAGAAACCCTGAGAACTGGAGCTACTATCAAGGGCTAGAGAAAGCACTCAAACCAAGTACACGCATATCCATTTGTTTAGATTCTGCTTAGATATTTTAGTTTTCCTTTAGCCCCTTATTGTTGGTCATGCTTTTTTCAGAGAGTGTAGAGGAGAAGCAGAAAATCTATGAAGATGCCTGGATTAAGTATCCTAAGGGCCTGGTGCCAAGAAGACTTCCCCTCAGCTTCCTCACTGGTCAGTTCTGGCGTTGTTAAATCGATAGGGCTGCACTACTCTTCTGATGTGTCTCTGTATATGACTGCGTTTGGTTCTTGCAGGTGAGAAGTTCAGGGAGTGTTTGGATCGGTACCTGAGGATGAACTTTAGCAAGGGATGCCCGCCTGTTTTTACCACTCTCAAGTCACTGTACCATGATAAAGACAAGGTGAGATTGGCACAGGAGAGAAATCTGTTCTGCGTCTTAATACAAAAAAGAAACAACATCTTGTCTCCTTTTACAGGTGGCAATAATTGAAGAATTAGTCGTTGGCTACGAAAAAAGTTTGAGGACCTGTAAAATGTTCAACCAAAATGGTGAGTACATACTCGACCACATGCCTTCCTGCTGACTTCAGTTTCAACCCTGCCAGTAATTCTAAACTAATGCTAAAGTCAGCAAGTTCGGGTGTGAAGTAAACCTAGTAAAGTGCTTTATTTTTTATCTCGCACCTCTCTCAACATCACAACAGCATCATGAATGGGCTGATAAAAGAGGCTAAAGTGCCCTTTTTTGTGCCATTCAAGTAGCCTACCTAAATAGGCACCTAAATAGGCTATGGAACCTAATAACAATACGCAAATATACAACCTTGTATTACACCACACTTTTTTCAACACATTCAATTTTGCTTTTAAAGACTCAACAATCTTATATACTCCACTCGCCAACTTTACTTTTACTTCATCCATAGCTACTTCTGCAACGCTCGCACCAACTAGGCTACGAGAAGCATCAACAAAAGTCGCAGTGGTGGTGACGTGATTGGTCAAATGTCATATTGTTGTTGCTTATGTGAAATTATATTAAAAACAACATTCTTGATCCATGCTACTACCCACCCGCAAGGAGTTAATTATCTTCCCGCCTGTGAATTTTTGGAATGTCAACAATCCACCCGTTTTTGACATGAAAACGTCTCTGGTTACGTATGTAACTGTTGATCCCTGATAAGGGAATGATGCGCTGCGTCTCCCTTGCCATACTTCCTGCGTCCTTGTAACTCCATCTTTGGCAATATTTCAGATAGCGATATACTTCCTGGCTCCCGCGTCACCCTGTCTTTTCGTTAAGCCTCACCATTGGTTGAATTTGATTTACACATTCAGATGCACTTACCCCTGGAGGCGTCCCCAAAGTGTCACCACAGTGACGCAGCACAAGTTCACTCAAAAGAGAACTGTAACACTATAAGAGGTTTATTTTGTGCTAACAGTCAGCTGGATGGTTATTATTCCACATATTACAGGGCTAGTTGCCACATGATTAAAACAATTGGACACAAAATATTGATATGATATGTTGATTAGCTAATTTGTATGCAAATGCAAACCATTCATGAGAAGTCTGTTTCTTAGCTTCTTTAGGTCAAGGTACAAGGTTTAAACAACATGAAGATTAAGTTTGGTTTAATCATTTGTAAATCTATATGCTATTAGTTAGGCATATTTAATTTATTTGCAAGTAATAAACTTCAGATCAAGATGACTTGCAGTACCTAGAGAAGCAGAGTGTTATCAGCATTATCTTTTATTATCTGGGAATAACAGACCTGGCCAATTAAAATCAAGCATTTCTGATAGTTATGCATCGTTGGTGAATTATGAAGTAGTGATCGCTCTGATGGTTAACAAGCGATATTGAATGTGATTTGCAGATGATGGTAAAACTGAGCCTCCAACTTCCCTACTATGGGTTCAGTATTTCCTGGCCCAGCATTTCAACCATATTGGCAAACAGACGCTTGCTCTTGAGCACATCAACGCTGCCATTGAAAGCACCCCCACCCTCATAGAGCTCTTTCTCATTAAGGCAAAGATATACAAGGTAAATCACACTCGGATTGATAAAACCACTCTTAAACATCCAAAGATAAGCTGCAAGAGCGATTTATTTATTTGTTTCTTGAACTTTCTGCATAAAGCATGCTGGTAACATCCGTGAAGCCGCTCGCTGGATGGACGAAGCCCAGGCTCTCGACACCGCCGACCGATTCATCAACTACAAGTGTGCCAAGTATTTACTCAAGGCTGGTCTTATCAAAGAGGCTGAGGAGATGTGTTCGAAATTCACACGGGTTAGTGCTTGTGAGAATTTTGTTTCTGTGCTTTTGTATAACATTTATTATTCAAGTGTATTCAGTTCATAATGTCATCTGCAGGAAGGTACCTCTGCCGTAGAGAATCTGAACGAGATGCAGTGCATGTGGTTCCAGACTGAATGTGCGCTGGCCTACAAGTCCTTAAACAAATTTGGAGATGCACTGAAGAAGTGCCATGAAATTGAGAGAGTGAGTACTTTATCTTTACAAACAACCCGAGTTGACTGAAAACACGGGAAATTTTGCAAAGTTTCTCGAGGTCAAACCGATAAAGCCAACATGGAAGTGACTTAAACTGCAATTCATCAACGGGCCACTAGAGGCTGGCTCCAAAAGGCAGTAAATTCCCGTAGACTACCATGTTAAAGTGCCCGTATTATGAAAAACTCACTTTTTCTGGGTTTTGGGGTGTTCATTTTAGTGCTGCCACTAACGACTAATTTTCTAACGACTAATCTTTCGACTAATTTTTCGAATAGTCGACTATTCTAAACGACTAATTAAAAAAAACTCAAGTGTTTGTTATTTCATTGTGTCCATTTTATTTTGAACCCACCGGTGTCATAAACAATATGAATAACTTAAATGTAACCAAATAAAAAATTACAATGTAAACAATATAAATAATAATATAAACTTCCAGTGCAAAGTAGATGCTTAACAGAAATATGAAATGTTTCACTTCTACTCTTTGATCTTATATTGCATTTTAACACAACTGAATGCTATTTTACATATTATCTGTTCTGTTGTAGCCTATAAAATAGTGACTAAACATGACCCATCACCTCGTTTTTATCCAACCAGCTGTTTCTTTAACTGCTGCTAAAATCCTGATTTAGATATGCAAAAATCACCATACATTTACATTGTAGCTTTACTGCTGTTGCTCTTCTCATAATTGTTGTTGTGTTTTGAGCCATTTCTTGATTTTAAATGCGAGTGATATAGCGCAGACAATTCGGTGCAAATTCAGAAATATAAGAGAATACACTGTTGTTGTTACATAGACTACAGAACACGGCATACAGCATCATAGGGAGGGAGAAAGCTCGCACACAGACTCACACTACTGCTAATCTTTCTTCAAGTCATGTTAACTCGATCAGTCGTCTTTGTCAGAGACATCTGTGAATGTTGACGTTTACGCAAAAAAGAAAGTACATTAAAAACACTGCCCCCTTTTCACTGTCACGTAAGAGAGAGGCGCGCGCGGTCGAGGCGCTGCAAGCAACATGAGTGATAGAGAGAGAGAGAGACGCGCTGAACACTCGCAACAATGAATTGAGCCGTTTAAAATAGTAAAATAAAAATGTAAATGGGAATCATGAAAAATCTATTTTTTGCGTCCAGTGTTGATTCCGTGGCGGCATCACGAGCAAACATAGCCTTTAACATCCAAAGACAGAGTCATTGTACTTCTCAAAAGAGTTAATAAAACAGTACTGACTAGCTCGCCATTTCATTAATAATCATATAACAGTTACTTACGTTGTCCTATTCTCTGTGGGTGTATCGTCAATAACTCCCGAGTGTTTTCGTTTGAGATGCTCGTGCATTGTCGTTGTGCTCCCGTGATAAGCCAGCGACGTTTGGCACGGTGTAACAGACCACTCTTTTATCACAACTTGGCTTAAAATACTTTCATACTTCGGAAGCTTTCCGACTCATAATTCCATAGACTCACCTGCCACCGCCAATTTTTCCAAATTAAAGCAGTGAAGGCAGGGGGAGAGGGAAGAAAGATGATAGCGTAGCAGATTAACCAGCAGGGCGCGCACAGCGCACAGACTGGTGTGGAGGTGAATTACATTGAGCCATTTGAGACATGAGACAGAATTACAGTGGGCCATTTGAGACCGAAAAAAATAAATATGCGACTCCTCGACTAAAAAAATTGCCGTCGACAAATTTTCATCGTCGATTACGTTGACTACGTCGACTATTCGCGGCAGCACTAGTTCATTTGTGTCTCTGATGCTCCCACACGCATACAAACTCCATCCATGCTGTTTTGAGTGAGATACAGGTTTCTGAATGTCCTCTGCCTTGAGTCTCAGATTGCGCGAGTTAAAACTCAGCTCCGTTGTGACGTAACAAAAAGTTTCGTCACATTCAGTTTGAATTTTCCCACCCACCACCCCACTCGCAGGTCTCCACCCACCAGGTAGTCACAAAATACTACATTTATGATGCTAGAGCTAAAAGCTTTTTGCCAAACTAACCGAGACCGTACGCCCCGGCTTTTCTGACGAGGCGAGCCTCTAATAACTTTACGGTCCGCATAGATATATACACGGTCCGGACCTCCCGCTAGCTTCTAGCAATTAGCACGCGGTCCACAAGCAGTATACATCCCCCGGCGGGTCTTAATTTCTTTAATTTGCGAAAATAATGCGTTTGAAAATGTTTATAACGGGAATATGTTAGTATGGTCCAGGGAAAACGTGTGTATTGTTCAGACTGCTACATCACAATTTACGCTGGAATCTTTGTGTCATGATGAGTTTGACACACCGAGACCGGGCCTTACAGCCCCGGCTTTTCTGACGATGCTAACCCCCGAGCCTCTTATAACTTTACGGTCCGGACCTCCCGCTAGCTTCTAGCAATTAGCACGTGGCCCACAAGCAGTATACATCCCCGCCGGGTCTTAATTTCTGTAATTTGCGAAAATAATGCGCTTGAAAATGTTTTATAATGGGAATATGTTAGCATTGTCCAGGGAAAACGAGTTTATTGTTGTGACTGCTAACGTAACATCACAATTTACTCATTGTGTGTCATGAGTTTCTTCTCCTGTAGTGTACTTATTAGTTATACTTTTCTGCATGATTTGTCTGTTGGCAACATAAACCGTTAATAATAATAATATATAAAATAACACCGTATGGTCTGTACTGCTCACGATACCACTGAGCATGCGCACGGGGACATGACGTTAGTAGTGGGGCGTGATCAAAGGAGCAGCAGCTCATAAATATGTAAGACTAGCTCAAAACGGCACAATCTGAACTACCCTGAAACAGAGGCTACTAGAGATGGGTAACAATCTTTTCCTACAAGCTATTTCGAGCAAACAACTTTTGAAACATGCTTTATGGAACTCATACACCTATATAACTTGTGGAAAAGCAGTCATAAGATGGGCACTTTAAGATGCTTTACAGCAAAAAATAATGTTTACAGCCTGGTACAAAAAGTGACACGCTGCCAAGATGGTGACTGTAGGCTTTGCCAACTATTGGCTTCAATAAAGCTCTTCACAAACCTATGGGTGACGTCACAAACACTACGTCCATGTTTTTTACAGTATATGGGTCAAACGTGACTTCACAGTTAACAAACATGACAAGTTCTGGTAGAATTGCTTTATGAATTAATTGAGCAAAATAAATCCTTTTTTCTATATTCCTGACTTTTACTCTTGCTTTTCCATTTACAGCATTTTGTTGAGATAACAGACGACCAGTTTGATTTTCACACATACTGTATGAGAAAGATGACGCTGCGCTCCTACGTGGATCTGCTTAAACTAGAGGATGTGTTGCGCTTGCACCCCTTCTACTTCAAGGCAGCACGCACGGCCATTGAGATCTACCTCAGCCTACACGATAACCCGCTATCCGACGACAACAAGGAGTCACAGGCCGATAACGGTACCATCACGCTCGCATTGCATTTAAACCCAAGAGGAAATGTGTGTGTATGTGTGTGGTTTTCTCACCCATTAAATTTCTCCCACAGCCAACCTTACAGACAAGGAGCTGAAGAAGTTGCGTAACAAGCAGAGGCGTGCCCAAAAGAAGGCCCAGTTAGAGGAGGAAAAGAAGAACGCTGAGAAAGAGAAACAGCTGAAGAACCAAAAAAAGAAAAAGGAAGAAGATGAGGAAGAAATTGGTGGACCTAAAGAGGAACTCGTACCAGAAAAACTAGCAAAGGTGCTGACACACACTTCGAACAGACAAACTGTACTGTAGCTGTATATAAAAACTTTAAGAAGAGAGATATTGAATCGAGTTTGAGTTGAGTTTTATGATCCGTTCAGGTTGAAAGTCCTTTGGAGGAAGCGGTGAAGTTCCTGACTCCCCTGAAGAACTTGGTTAAGAATAAAATAGAGACACACCTGCTGGCCTTCGAGATCTACCTCAGGAAAGGTGACTGTACTGACTGACCCTCGTGATTCATAATGCATCAGTCATGAATAATTTAAAACCCTTATTTGCTTGTGTTTGTAGAAAAGTATCTTTTGATGCTGCAGTCAGTCAAGAGAGCTCACTCGTTGGACCCAGATCACCCATGGCTCCACCAGTGTTTGGTGCGGTTTTTCAAAGGAGGTACGCTGCGTACTTTTAAGAATCAATTAAGTGAAAGTTAACGAACTAGAAAGAAACAATAAACTAAATTTAAACTTAATTTTAATTTAGACTAGCACACATATATTTCTACATTAATATTTTGATGTCTGTTTTCAGTGTCGGACAACAAGGACATGCCGGAGGCAGTGCAGACGGTTATAAAGCAGGAGATCACAAAACTTTTTGGAGAAAGTGACCCTAAAACCTTCAACAAAAACTTCCTGAGCAAGCATGTCAACTCTATACCACATAGACTTGCAGGTACATGTTGTTTTAGTTTCTGTTATTTTAATGTTAATCTTGAGTATCTATAGAGTAGTATTACATACTTCATATCTCCGAAGAGTCTTGAGTTTTATAATGTTTATAAAAGGCAAATCAGCCCGAGCTTCTAGAGGTGTACCGTGGGCTGAGCGAGTCACAAGCAACACAAACAAAACATTATCCCACTATAAGGAATAATTGACGACAGGCCATTGAATTAAAAGAAAATAATGCACAAACAAGGTGGTAGTGCATTGTTTTTAGATAATTCAAAGGACCGGAGTAAATTATTTTGCTTAAACTGCTGTTACCACAAAAATTGCTCTGGTGCCTATTTTTCTTTAACCTCTTCAACCCTGAGGACCCTGTCCCGGGTCCAGAATTTCGTATTTTGACTTAATATAAAATATTCTTTTAATCTTTGATGCTCCGTCATGGACCCCAGTAACACATATGAGATACTGTTTGAAAGCTTAGAGTCTCTACTTTCTGCAGATATGCATCACTTTGACACATCTTTTACTGTAAGAAAGTTATTTACACTTAATTTACACTATCACCCCCCCAATATTTTATTATATCATTTAATATTTACATATTTCATATTTTTCAAAAATGACAAACATGGGCAAGTCTTATATCAAATGAAAGCTCTCACTCTCAGGAATAAGGCTACAGCGTTATTTTTGTTCTAATATCAACACATATCCAACAATCATCGAATGAATAATAAGGTAAAAAATTGTCTTTTGTAAACATATGTGAAACTTGAGTGTGGACTGCCTCAGATAGCACATATAGCCACAAATGCTACACCATCTTTTATTTTAGGTCCTACTCTAAACAATGAGTCCATTCACAGCATTTTCTTTGGTTGTGTGCATATATAATCCCTTGCTATTTATTATATGTGCAAAACAAAAAATTCATATTTATATGAAAAATGTATTTTCACACCCTTTAGTAAAATAAGAATAACTTTTGAATGCGACATGCTAAAGAGTTCATTCTTTTTTTGGGTGTTTACTGTCTGCTGCTGTTAACAACCAGAACTGTCTGCAGTCTGCTAGAGCACCCAGAACCAGAGTTATACACTATCAAAGACAGTATTTTCAATATAAAAAAGAAAATTTGGTGTTTCATCATATGAAAAACAACATAAATAACAATATTTGTCACAAACAGCAGCTTTTTATGTAACTTCAAAGGGTTTTCTTTAAAATGATATAAAGAAATTGCATTTATTCCACTGTATGTGGTTATGGGGACACTTCAAATGTTTTTAGGCAGAAATTGTATACAAAAAGGGTATTATTCCTCCCTTCAGTTGGAGTAAAATAACTTTTGCATAGATTATGATAGAGAAAAAATTCCTTTTTCCTCTGTAAGCTGACAATTGCTGGAATCAAACAAAACTGTCTGCAGGGACCTGAGATACCCAGGGCCAGAGTTATATACTTTCAAATAAAAACTTTAGAAAAAAACATCAAAAAGCGCCTATTTATTTTTGTGTTTATTAGAGGACTGATATCACATACAACCACGTTGAGCACTTTTAACAGTGTTTTATGTAATTTCAAAGGGTTACCTGTAAAATGATACCAAACTTTTGTATGTAAACCTCTGCATGTGGGTATGGGATGCTTTTGAAATTGGGTAGGCCAAATCCAGGCAAAAATCCCCAAAATAGCTTCAGGGTGTAAGAAGTTAAACTTTGTGATCCTGTCTTGTCGTATATATTGAGGTAGTGATTTAAGCACCTTTCCAGCACTGTGCTCTACCTCAAATTTGTAGCTTTGTATGAAAAATTTGAGCCGTTAGTAATCCATGCATTTCAAGCTTACTTTTTTGCACCCTAAAATGGTCTCTTTGATGTACGCAGCTGCTAAGATGATGGTCTATCTGGACCCTTCCACTGAGGCGAAGGCTGCTGAGCTGGCAACCTCTTTAAACGAATCCCTAACAGGCAGAGCCATTCAGGTATGTAACTAAAGATGACTAATATTTGTATTACTTAACATGTTATGCTACATCTCTGATGTCTTTGTGTAGATATGCACCGAGGTGCTCCAGGCTTTGAGGGAAAACAGTTTGGGGTCACACCAGGAGAAAATTCTGGAATCATACCGTGCGTCATGTCACGGCCTTTACCCCTACGCCCTGGCCTTCATGCCCCCTGGTTACCAGGACAACTCTGCACTGACCACTAATGGAGATCTGTCATCCTGCGACCACGAGGACATGCCCAATGAGATGTGAGCATTTCAGGAAGGAGCAGGGAGGCCGTTTTATGGCCATCAGCATTTTGAGACGAGACGCCCCACGGAGGTTGAGACTCTACTGCACTAATGAGACCACAGTAACCTTCCGCCTTCGCTTCAAACTCAATGGAGCGAATGAGCAATAGGGGAAAAAAAACCTGTTTTACTCCTTTTTTTTCTTTCTTTCTATGGGTTTTTTAATAAATACAGCCAATTTGGCTCTTACGCTAAAACAGAACAAACGGTATTACAGAAAAAGCGAAAGATGTCAAAATGAACTTATTGGACCTAACTAATGTTTATAAGACATGCATCCGTTTCATGTTTTAAAGAGTAATTTATATAAAAGAAGAATATTAAAGAGAACAAAATAGTATCAAGAGGAGCAATACTTCTGGTCCAGGTTTGACTTGCGCGGTCGTGTGCCAAACCTGTGGGGCGAAGCCTTAGATGCGGATAACGGCACCTGTTGTTGAGGGTTCTGGGCGGGGAGGGGGTGGTCAGGGTGAGTGTGGCAATGAATAAACGTGACATTGAGTTGCTGGGCACAAAGCAGTTCCAGGATCAGCTACCAGGGGAGCCGGCAGTCGAAGCCCAACAGCTAGCAGGAGAGAAGTGCGATGCTCAGCCAATAAACTGATAAACGAGTTGATGGGAAGGTCACCGGGAGTGCCGAGGAGAGGCATACATGCATCTCTTTATTTTTCCTCTTTCATCGTCTGCTGCCTTTAGGTTTATTCACTGAATGTCTCAGCTGTGGCGTTGGCTTTTGTTGGGCTTGTAAGACTTGTACTGTGACTGTTTCTTTTGGGTTTGTTTGGCTTATTTTATCCCCCCCCCCCACTCATTGTTTGGGTTCCCATGCTGGTTTCAACTTTTCTGTTTTTTGATTTCTGAGTTTTTCTTTTCCATAATACAAGACGCAAACATACCACTGTCTGAATTCTGAGAACATGTTTTGTCATTTCACACTCACACTGTTACAAATAAAACAAAATAACAGTACTGTGATTTTATACTTGTTGCTTTTAATTTACAAAATTGTGTGTACAATGTAGAAGTGCAACTGCTTTAATAAAATTATAGGTGGCGGTTTTCATAAGATGCAAGAGGTAAACCAAACCATTTTTGCCTTGCTGGTAAAATTAGTTGAAGTTTGTACTTTTATACAATTTGTAAATTAATAGTTATTATTAGAAAAGTTTTACTTATTTGGCAATAGATTTGTTTGCATAAAAGATGCCTTTGAAATCTAAAATTTTAAATGATTTGTGTGCTATAATTAAAAAAAGATTATAATATTATATTCTTCATAATAATCACGGTAATATTTAGATAGGAGAGTTGGTGTTTATTTGTGGGATTTAACATTTGTCAAAAAAATTGCATGTTCTGCACATAATTGATTGGGTACTGATGTACTATTTACTTTGTGTAAGTAAATCTAGATATGAAAGTGTTAAAGTCTGGCTTTAGGTGTGGTATCCATCTTCTCTTGTTGGATCTGAGAGCTAAGAAAAGTGTGATCCAGATTAAGGTAGGTGGTGATGAATTCTGGGAAATCATTTTTCTGCACTATTTCTAGAAACATGGACACAGCAGTCATCAATCTCTGTTCATCTCTAAAGAGAGAAGGAAAAATAATGTTAATATTTGTCATTAAGCTTTAACAGAAAATGATTTGCATTTTATTAAAAATGCACTGTAAATGTAACAAATATTCAATTATATTGTACAGTAAAGACATCTGGCAATAATTGTATTTAGCCAACATACAATTTTAAATTGACCAAACTAAATTTAAATGTATTAAACTATATATTAAGAAGATTCAATGCATCGATAGGAGAAGCCTGATTCGACTACAAGTCTTATTGTCGAAACGTCACAGATGTGTTGAAATGAGGATCATTAAATTTTGGCTGTATATAGGTGCACATTATCTGATTTTGCGTATAACAGTTTCCTCCCAATATATTAATATACAGCCTATTATGATAATGCTATGCAAATAAATATATTCCTTACCTGCTTGTTTGGCAATGTATGGCTGTTTTCAGATCTCCCATCAGATCTTCAGCCAAGCTGTGGACTAGAGCTCTTGTCACAAGCATGCCATTATCTTCCAGTTTCACCTGGTGCCGGATCCACTGCCACACCTGATAAATGATATATCCTTTATGTACCCTATTCCTTTACTGTACCCTGTATATTGGGCAGTGTTGCTAACTAACCTGAGACCTGGATATCTCAGCCGTTGCTGAATCCTCAACCTTTCCCAGATAAAAGAAATGGCCTTTGCCTGTAACACAATAAATAGCCATCTTAATTGTTTGCACATTAAAGTGTAATTTCTTGTGAAGCAATGTCTCTACTGTTTGTGCGTTAATGTATTTTTATACAACTGCATTGCAACAATGCAAAACTTGGAAAAGCATCTGTGTATTGATGGTTACGTGCATTTTCATATATGTTGAAGAGCTTTATATACACTCTTCCTTTTTCAGATATGCCCTGCTGTGTTTGTTCTCTTTCTGTGTATGTATATTTGCAATATGTCTGTAGAATAATGTAAGCCAACAAATGACTGTAAATGTCACACAATATTTGTCAATTGTCAAATATAAATAAAAACTTTTTGTAATAAAAAAAAAGTAACTTAATTGCAAAAAGCCATAGTTGGTAAGCTTGCCACCTGAAAGCCAGGCTTCAATGAAGAGGACTCCCACAGCAATGTTATATTTCAATCCATATAATGTTACTCCACCCTATAGAGATGCAAAACATTAAAAATATAACCTAGGACGGGACAGAGTACAATGAGCATTTGTAAGGTAATGTGATTTAAACCATATTCATTCAACATGTAAAGATATGATTTGGCCTAAGTTTAGCTGACCGCAGGCATAATGAGCAGGTCCTCAGGTGTCACAGTGATGTCATCACGCAGCTGCAGGAGCTGGTTCTGACCCGAAGAGTGAACCTGGAACAGCTATGAGACAATCAAAGACACTAACAGCCTTTTTACGTGTCTATGTTAGTGATGATAAAGGACAAAGACTGGTTTGTGGTGACTTACTTTTTGCATGGGCTCAATTAGATCCATGTCGTAGACCATGAACCCATCAACTCCTGCTTTGATCTCTAGCAATTTAAGTCTGCATTAATACAAAAATGTTTATTTTTATAAAAAACACATATGATTGGAGCTGGGTTTGTCTATTTGAATATGCCTTAGAATAATGTTGGGCATTACCCAGATAGCAAGCAACCCTTCAAACAATGTTAAAAAATGTGATTTCCCATTGAATCAATCTCACATTTGCATTGAAATTTCAATAAACCACAATTATGGTAATCAGTGTTCGCTTTAGGTGACTTTTAAAAAGATTTAAAAAGTAAAATCTTTCTTTGTTCAGTGTTTGTATGTCTTTAAGTAGAAACACATGTGCATTGGAAAATAGAGATGTGTTTCAAAGTTAAGTTGACATTAGCTTTTAATAAAAATGTCAAAATGAGATAAAATTAAGCTACTTTACATAATGAGATTGATCCTTTTGTTACTGTTATAATAGTTCTGGTTTTTAAATGCACTGTGACAAAAAACGGAAACAATTACTGACACCCTACAAATATCAACAATGGTGACAATTATCAAATTAATTCAGATAAACGATCAACTGCAATGCATGCCTGGAGTCATGGCCAACTAAAGCAAACACTGTTCACCATAATGGTGGTTTGTTGAAATGTCAATATTTTTCCAATATTAATGGCGAGTGCAAATGTGATATTGATTCAATGGGACAAATCAACTATTAAAATTAATGTACTGAAAATACAATAAGTAACTACAGTAGGAAGAAAATAAATCGAAAGCCAATAAAAAGAAAAAATTGAGTAATGTGGCTAAGAGATTTTTGGCATTTTCCTTTCCATAGTTTCTATGGCTTTGTTGGGGTCTTTAAGTGGTTGTTTACTATCAAAAAACCTGTATGACATTCTGACACCTGCACTCTCAGAAAAATTATACAACACTGTCCCCTTCAAAAAGTACACATTTGTTCCTAGTAAGTGCATATTAGTACCTCACAGGTACATATCGATTTATAAGTATGCAGAATATAACTGAGAGTGATTATTTGTTCAAGTTTAGCGATATCAGTGTCTTGCCTGGTGACAGTATGGAGCACATTCCTATAGAGGTCACTCTCTTTGTCTCTAGGCAACAACAATGCTGCCATGCCACCTGTTGCGAGGGCACCCCTGCGATGGCACGTCTGCACCAGCAGATCCATATAGCTGTGCAGGAAACGCTTCTCCATATCCACATATTTACTGCGGTCAGGAAGTAGGAAATCAGCCCGATGGCCTAAAAAGAAATGACATTGTCTAACTGTCAATGTGTTTGGTTTAAAATCATCAGAACCTCATAAAACCCATCAACTGACCAAATTTGTTCACAAAGGATGCCGAGTAGTCCCAGATGCCACAGTTTAAACCAGCCGAGTGCTCCTTGAGCTCATACAAAATCTCCTCCATTTCAAAAGAAGCAAGGACACACTCGATAAGCACTGTGGCTTTTATGCAACATGCTGGCAGGCCAAGCTGAATTTTAAAAAAAGAAATGCTTTCAAGATTTGTATATTTATATTTTGAAAAAAAGTCAAATCTATGTCAAACAGCTCTACCTTTTTCTCAGTCCAGAAAAAAATCTGACTCCACAATCTAGCTTCCATGTAGCTTTCAACCTGCATAAGAGAATAAAAACGTATTTTGGGGATATAATTACCATCCAATGAATAAGATATGTTTGATTCATTAAAAATCCTGTCTAGTTAAACTGATTTAACTCATAATGCACGCACCTGTATTGCTCAGTGGTAGCATTTTGCATGGGCAGCGCAAGAGGTCATGGGGTTTCAACCCAGTGAAATGTATACATTGTTATGCACTATAATTTGCTTGGGATAAAAGCGTCTGCTAAATGCATAAATTTAAATGTGACACCGACCTTGGATAAATAGAAAAAAGGACCACTCTGATTCTGAAGAAGCAGCTTTGCATTATGAAACATCAGCAGACCAAAGTCAAACAACGGACCTGGAACTTCTCGACCATTCACCTATACACAGAGACAATAAGTACATACCATAAATCCATAATATCATTTAACAATACAACATTATACAGTAAAGTTAAAAGCTGATCAGCAATTTCAAACACAGAAATTATGGAGAAACATCCAATATGGATATTATTATAAATGTACAGATCTATACCATCATATTGTGCTCCACCATGTTCCATGCACGAGGGCGGAGCATCAGCACTGGAGCCTGAGCAATGGGTGGCACATCTATTTAAAACCAATATAATAGATTGTTAATAATGGACATTGGTTTTGACAGAGCAAGTCACAAGAGAAAAAGCACTTACTCTGAAACTGGTTGTGCACAGCAAGGTAAACATTATAAATGCCTTTAATTTGATTGTAGTATGTTGGGCAGTTGCCATCATCAAAATCCACCTACAGCAGAATAGGACAATAATAAATTGAATTGAAGAACCTTTACTTTTGGCTTTCAAATCAGGTGAACCATGACAATTCATTCAAGCAAATTATGTGCTCAGAATATTTTTGTATTCAATAAATCTTTTTATATTAAATTTGTTTTAGATTATGAAGTACTGACCTTACCTACAGAAAGTAATGTTTGTATTTTGTTACTTTTTATGGAGTGCCTACACTAACCTGTAACCCCTGTGCGGTGGATTTGAGACCTTGTATGAAGCGTTGCGTATCACAGGGTGAAAGGTCACCGATGTCCACATGTCTGCAGTGTAATCTCTGTGGGACAGGATTTACTCTCCAGCTGGGATCGTTCCGGATGTGAACTGTGTCCTTCAGAAAATCTGGCAGCTCGCCAGTCAGATCCAGCTGAACTTTACGTTGGACCCTCAACTTTAAGACCTGACGGTCAAGAGATTATGTTTGAACATCCTCCCAAATCGTCCTATATTGCACAATATTGTTTTTCATCATTTATGCTAAAGAAACAATTGTATCTCTATTAATTCAAAATCATAACATAAAGGTTTTGAGCTCAAGTAACACTGCTATATTTGGATCTTTAAAAGCATACATGGACAGTAAATCCTGTGTAGGTTATCATATTTAGGTTTCAGACCTTGTCAACTTCTGGCTGGAAGGTAGAGATGAGTTCAGACAGAAATGTTACTGCATCAGTGCTGAATAGTGTGTGAAACTCTTCCTCCAGTCCTGATGGAGGCGTTGCCAGCTCGACACCTTCCCTCACCTTTTATCAGCACATTAAACTGTTAGTATCTATCTTCAGATAAACACGTATCCAAACAGGAGATTAATAAACGCACGCGGATATTAACAAACACGCACTTACATAAACATACAAAAACAATGATATGCTTGTTCTGTACCTTAATATACATTTTATCCATTTAAATTACTAGTATATAAAAACAGAAACAATTTAACTTACCAACATTTTTGCAGTCGTTCAGTAAAACTAGAGTTGGACTTTGGTAAGTGTCATTGCTCTGTTTAACTTAAGCCACACGTGACTAAAATGCCCCCAAAACCTTTAATATTAGGCTTGTTCGACTTCATGCGGCGGATGACGTTAAGTGCCGCGAGAGCGAGACGAAATTACACTTCGTATGATTTCTCGAAACGTTCTCGCGGTACTTTGACGTCATCCGGCTGTCGGTTCTTGCAGCGCCGCATGAAGTCGGACAAACCTATTTATTAAGACAGCACATATCTAAACGTTAACTTTAAAATAATAAAAAAGATATTTACTTTTCATGAAGTAACACTTGCTATAAAAAAATATTTCTTTATGTTTACAGTTAGTATCATCACTGCCTATGTACATTTTAGGAAAAAATGCAGTAATACCACGCAATGTATTCCATACATTTTATAATTTCTATACATTTTCATAAATTTCCTGTTAATAGTTATTTCTTTCCACTATTTGTATCACTTTCTATATGTTATGTCTATTTTTTATATAATGTTTCTGTTCTAAAATGTATTTAGCCACTTTGCAACAGTTAAAAGGACAGTACAAATAAAATAACTGTATTTGTGCTTTATTTTAGTGCTCATTTTATGTTACCGATTAAGTGATTTTATTGTTTAGTTGACAAATAGCGCCCGGTGTCCGCTGAGTTCTCGCGAGATCTCGGTTATGTCAACGTCCTACGTGGCTTCAGAGCCAAACAGTAAGAGGACTCCGACAGGAATGCATCAGCAAAATGCGGAGTCTCGCATTCAAAACGTCAAATGCGTTCCCTGATTTCTAAATCTAAATGTATGGTTTTGCCAATGAAGCTTGAGGTGAAGGGTTAGCTAAGTCTGCTAGTAAGTCACTAACACGTTAGCGTCATTACATTAGCACTGCATCCTGTGAGGTGACACGTATATCTGGCACTGGTTTGTCTTCAGTCAAACAGCATGGCAGACATCGAGTCCTCTTTTGAATTTAGCTCATCTCTGACTAGCACTTCACTGCCTCCGCCAAGGACTCGAATCTTTAAGATTATCGTCATCGGAGACTCTGGAGTCGGCAAGACCTGCCTCACCTATAGATTCTGTGCGGGCAAGTTCCCGGACAAGACCGAGGCCACTATCGGGGTGGATTTTCGGGAGAGGGTTATCGAAATAGACGGCGAAAAAATAAAGGTGAGGATGTTTCTTTACAGAAGGATCGATGTGCATTTGTGAGGAAGTTTAAAGAGACAGTAACTGGGCAGGTTTCACATTTAAGTGTGATTGGCTAAGATCTTTTCAGTCGTCTACATTGGCTTGCAGCTGATATCATTACCCAGATTTCAAGCTGTCATAAATCCAGATCGCAATTTCTGTACCACTGGTGCACACTGAATGTGAATACATTTACATTATGTAGATTGATTTATTAGGAAAATATGAGTTGGGTTATGACAGACAGGGTAACAAAGTCATTACCATCTGTGTTTTTGGATGCATTAATATGTAATGCATTCCTTTTCTCTATTGTAGGACATACACCATCCAAAAATGACAGCTAATACGCTCTGAATTATTGTAACTTTCATTTTCGCTTTCTTTGTTTTTCTCTACCAGGTCCAGCTATGGGACACGGCAGGCCAGGAGCGCTTCAGAAAAAGCATGGTGCAGCATTACTATCGAAACGTCCACGCTGTGGTGTTCGTCTACGATGTCACCAACGCTGCGAGTTTCCGAAGCCTTCCATCGTGGATCGAGGAGTGCCGTCAGCATGCCCTGGGTCAGGAGGTGCCCAGAATCCTGGTAGGCAACAAATGCGACCTGCGCCATGCTGCTCAAGTAAGCACAGACGTAGCGCAGCAGTTCGCAGATGCCCACTCAATGCCTCTGTTCGAGACCTCTGCCAAGAATCCCTACGGAAACGATGAAGGCAGTCGGAATAATAGTGACCATGTTGAGGCTATTTTTATGACGGTAGCGCACAAGCTGAAATCCCAGAAGCCGTTGATGTTAAGTCAACCACCTAGTGGACTAGGAGATACTGTCAATCTTAGGAGACAGGAGGATGAGGACAGGGGAAACTGGGGCTGTGGGTGCTGGAGGAGCTAATGAAGGGAAACATACAAGTCTGTGATTGTGAAAGGGGAGCGGTCACCAATTTACAGCCTGGGGACATCTTTCATTTTATGGGAGAGACCCTCCTTATGAATCCTTGTTGTATTTGAATACAAAAGTGGGCCATTATTTTCAAGGATAAAGCCTATGGTTGCTTCAAAACTCTGTAAAGCTTTGACAAGTTGCATGTAGGCCAACCTGCCTTACATATTCTAGCTTAGACCACCGTACGTCAGACACTTTCTCGCTCATACGCCTTCCCGCCATCACTGCCACATACTTTAACAAGATGAATAAATGTATCTGCAAGATTTACAGCGGGTTATCGCCATACACAAGATGTTGCCTTTTTCATCATACCTATAAAGCACGTTTCATGCCAAAATTAGATCAACTGTTCAGTAATATAATTTGCCTTTCGGTCAAAACTGCAAATCTGTGTTAGTCTATGTGTTTGTGATTCGTTCTCATCCAAACACGTACAGGCACTTCCTGTGAAAGTTGTCAGTTCTGTCAAGGGAAAAGACAAACCAGCACAGCCAAGCTGACAAACTGAGATGCAATTTTAGCATTAGTGCGGCTAATAGGTTTTAGAGCACCATGGGATGGATTGAACAGGAAAGCAAAGATGATATCCTACCCTTTCTGAATACATCTTTAAAGCCAGTCCTTGTCCACTGCCAAACTGTGCTAATATTTATATATTTACTTCAAGCAGGCATTCAGTTTAGCAAAATTTACTGTAGGGACTTCTGGGTTATTAAATACTGTATATCAGATCAAAATGTAGACGTGCAAACAATATCCTATCAAAAGAATAAGGTACAAGAATTCCGTGTCAATATTTCCTATCTGCAGTCAAGCGTGTTATGTAGTGTTGCAGAAATATGACTTATCGCTCTCGTAGGCAAAAGCGAAATATAACTGTAATGCATACCACAGATTATCTGGCATAACCGCAAACCATATGATACATGGCACCGGCTCTCTGCGCATGACATTGCTCTCATAACGGGTATGTTTTAAAGAATTACTCCACTTTCATAAAATAATCCGAATAATTTACTCACACCCATGTCATCCAAGATGTTTATGTCTTTCTTTGTTTAGTTGAGAAGAAATAATTTTTTTTAGAAAAACATTCTAGGATTTTTCTCCATATAGTGGATTTTAGTGGACTTTAATGGTTTATAGTTACAATGCAGCTTCAAAGGGCTCTAAACGATTCCAACATAAGCATAAGGGAAAAACATTTTATATGTACTTTTAAACCACAACTTCGGGTCTTGCAGTAGCCGTGTGATGTGCCGGCTATTGCATATGTGAAACACACACTAGCAGACTATTTTAAACAATAAACTGACACATTAAATAGTATCATTCCACATAATACAACTTTGGAACGGTCCTTTTTTCTCCAAAGTTGTAAAGACTGGAGCTGTAGTTTCGCATACCTCATGCGTGACCTTTCGACATGATTACGTAAAATGTAAGGTCATGCTGGTGCATCACAAGGCTATTGGAAGATGAGAAGTTGTGGTTAAAAAGTACTTTTTTATTTGGTGAAAAAACAATCATTTTGCAAGATAAGACCATTATGCCTTGGTTGGGATCGTTTAGAGCCCTTTAAAGATGCATTAAAACTGTTAACTATTGAGGTCCACTAAAGTCCACTATAAAATCCTGGAATGTTTTCTAAAATAAAAAAGTAATTACTTCTCGACTGATCAAAAATCTTGGATGACATGGGTGTGATTAAATCATCAGAATTTGATTTTATGAAAGTGGAGTATTCCTTTAATATATTTTACTGACATTGTACTAGTCACTCTGTTCAATCCATTACGATAAATATTAATTCAGATCTTAAATGTAACCACAGCAGGTCCTGTGGAGTCTGTTAAAGAAACATCAGGCATGAAATGTTTTTTTTGTCTGTCAAAAAAGTAAGAGGTTTGGCATATAAATGTAATTTGTTTATTTAAAGTAGGCTGGCCTGGTTAACAGGCCGATTATCTTAAGCACTGAATTGTTTGCCGGAGCTGAAATATTAGCAGCATGTGATTGGTTGAGGAATTTTGCATGGTTAATGATGGCCTTGAATGAAGTGCAAATTGTTTAAATACAGTATGTACTGAAGACTTGCCTATTTGAGCTAAATGTTTTAACACTGGGTGTTTGAATAATTATTTTCTTATGTTTTATCACCAGAAGTGTCATAAGGTTGCTAGGCTTGTGCTGTTGCCACTAAAGTTATGAATTGAATCGACACCATTTAATGCGTCTTTCAGACTTGATTGTTGTAAGTTTAATTTTAACACATTACTAATGTAGTTCACAATGTTATAAAGCTAGCAGGTCCCAGAAAGTTACAAAAACTAAACACTCATATGACAAATAATATTGATTGTGTGCTATATTTCTGTTATTTTAATTTATTGCTGATAAAATTTTGAATGTTTCTTACATGTATTTGCAACTGTATGAGCCAGTTCATGATATCAGTGTCAACGATTATAAAATCGCATCATTTAATGACAAAACTCAAGCATGCAAAACAAGCATCTTCTGATACAAACCATGTCTGTTGGGCATGACTTGAGTGATTCTTATGAGGGAAAAACTGCATACAGAATACAATGTAATCAAAGGGTTACCAAAAATCATACAGGTTGCGGGTTTGGTTTAAAATTTTCAATGAATTATTGAAGAATAAAGCACCAAATCTTTAAGTCGCCTTTGTTTTTGTCTTTAGTTTGTGAACAATCTGAAATCTTGGAGTTGGTTACATTTAGAACTGGAAAGATAGCAACTGAAGTAGTGCATATCTGAAATCAAGAGCATTTTTGAATGCCAAACCGAATATTAACAGGACACAGCATCCCACTCCAGAAAGCCCAATGATTTTTTCCCATTGACTTTTGGATTAGCGCAGAAAATAAGATTTGTGTTTAACAAATGTTTGACATTTACATGTTTTGTCCAAGATCATTTTCACAAATGAACACAATTTTTATACATTTTAAAGTCTATGGAGCGGTTTCCTGAACAGGGCTTATTCTTGTCCCAGACTAAAATGCATGTTAGAGCTGGCTTAATTTAAAAACGTCTTGCACTGACATCCCTTTACTTTATAAACACATTTGAAAATGTTCCATTATAAGGAAATACTCAGAGGTCCTTATGTACGAGGACGTTTAAAGTACTAGACAACGTCAGTAGTCCCATGTAGCAACTTGTTAGCAACCACCCTCTTAAAAAGTTAAAAAAATCATGCGTGGGCTATTATTGGTATTTTTTATGTCATAAGTTGTGTTAACCCAAATCCCCATAAAAAAAACCCCATAGGGATAAGGGAATCGGGAATCGTGGTAAAATGCTAACTCGCTTCGGGTTTTTTTTTTGTGTGTGTTAACCCAATTTCTCAAACCCATTGACGTCGGGAGTCTCGGGACGATATAATCGGAAGTGCTAAAATGCTAACTTGCTCATACATTTTAAGCAACATATTTAAACAACATTACAAAAATTGTCTCTTACTTTAATAATAGTTTTATCACATCCATTTAGATACATTTTTTTCTTTTATATCAATAAAAAGCACTCAGAATTATAGATTTTTAGTAGATTTATTGTAAAATAAATACAAGTTTCATGTATAAAAACATTGCTGTATATCATAACTGCAATCTCTTTAAAGTATAAAGCAAATGTACGAATTTTTAGTATTTAAAAGTTAATATAAAATTGATATGGCACTGATAATAAATAAGACACAAAGAGACACATCTGTCAAATGGAAACATGCGCAATTAAAATCTAGATTATAAAACCTTCCCTTCATTATCCAAAAAGTTAACTATTCAACAAGCAAATAGAAGTCCTGCAGTGACGGCTTACAACCACAAACAGACACATTTAAAATCATAGACAGTAATTCTTATGCTAGTCTGCTATAAGGTGGAAGTGTTGAGATATCTCGCTGTTCCTGATCAGGACAGTGATCCATGAAGGACACGGGAGAGTTAAAGATTCGCTCATCTCCGCCTGCATGGGGCAGGATACAAATTCAGTCAGTCACATCCTCACTTGCATAATCATAATGGCTTGCACTGTGGGAGGAGCTACTTTTTGTCTGTCTACCAACCCACTTCATCTCTCTTACCTTGCCAAGTGCAGACAAGTTCTGTTGGAGCACTAGGGTCATTCTGAGGAACCAGAAATTGCTGCACAATAAACATACAATTACTGTTTATTACAAATCACAGTTATGAGGAAATGCTTAAAGAAACTTTCTTAATAGACCAAATCAAGACACACAGTGTCCTTGTCTACATGTCTATATTACATTTTATAAACTTGATTTAACATTGTGTACTCTAAAAAAATGACAGTATATTTAGCCAGCCTACATTCATGCAGCGCTCATTTAAACTGTCACACACTACAAGACTCAGATTTCACTTACCATTCCATTTACAGAGTCATAGCAGCCGCAAAGCGGCAGACTGCGGCAGCCAACAAATGTAATGAGAGAAGAAAAGAGCATGGATCCAGTGCAGGCCACAAGAAGGGTGCTGTTAGCGCCTTTAACCATCCGACTGAGGGCAAATCTCTATACAGGACACAACTGGATCAATTATTTCAACATTTTCAACTAAAGATGTACTTATAAACACTGAAAAGCAATGGGGTAATCTGACTGTACCACTTCAGGGACAGGATGGGCATGAAAGATCTCATCATCCTCCTCTCCATAACTGAGTGTGACGCAAGCGTACACGAACACAATAACATCAACAACAAAAGACATCACCGCCGACACAATCATGACGTTTACCTAAAAGGTGCAATATTATGATAGGTGGTTAAAAAGACACAAGCAGTCAGAAAAGATTATACTGATGGATGATATGGGCATACAAATTCAGACTAGCAGTTAAAAAGAGAAAAATATTAATAAATGACAGAAATTACCAAAATAGGATTTTTCTTTTGGGATGCAAAAAGGGCAAGCACTCCAGGGACAGCCATAATCTAAAAGGAATGAAAACATTACAAGCATTAAATCACACATATAATTTCACAAATAAATTTTCGGTGTCAGTCATAAAAATGCATGTGGGCTTATTGATTTATTATCATCATAACTTTTATTTGGATTTGATTTATTCAGGCATGGAAATCTGAATTTTAAATTATGCTTACATTAGGCTATATCATATTTGTATGTACATAATTACATCTGTAACCCAGTGAAAACCAAGCAAGAGTCATTTTTGTGATTTGCTGTTTCTACATCAAATCATCCTTTGAAAATACAACATTGATATATTTAATAGATTTACTGAGTACAGTACAGCAATGTCAAAGATTGAAATCAAAGTGAAATCAATCAGGGTCACATTTTTTCCAGGTTTTCTGTAATAGTGGGAGCCATGCCTCGTTGTGTAAAGATGCCAAAACAGTGATCATTTAGATAAATAGTAACTTTAAGGGGTTTCTCACCAATCCAGCCCATAGTGGTGCTCTAGTTTCACTCAGAGTTGTGCTCTTGCGGAACACTGCATCTATAAATCCGCAAACCACGCAGAGTCCAGCGCACGCCACCTGAAGGATGCCCAACAGCACCACACTCTTCTGATTGAAGATGAAATACCTGTAACGGTCCATCTTAGGCCTTGCGGAGGTAGATGAACATTAAAAGTAAGTAAGTGAATGGGTTTCTTTGTTTCTCAGCCTGTTTCGGCAACTTTAATAGAGCAATACTTAAATAATAATTCGATTATGTTTACTTAACGCGGTTGGATATTTTATCAAACGTAGACTGCCGTTAAACTGCAAGTGGCGGACGCTTCACACGTTCCTGTGTTGATTTTGAAACAACAAAACCGCGAATGTTAATATAAGCTGTTCTAGAAAGTTTTTAAGACTTGTAAAGACAAGTTTCGCATTTACCTGAGTCGTTTCTGTATCACTTCCGGTCCGCTTTGTTTGCAGTGAAGTCCAGCTCGTGTCACTCATTTACCTGAAGCGCGCGCAGGTGCAGTGCCGTGACCACTCCCACACAACACAAGTCTACGTTACATCTAATGTTTGATTATTTACCTAAATTTGACATTACATTATTTTAAAAACATTTAATGAATATTATTGTATCGTGCTTACAGTTTTTCCTCATTGTTTTGGAGCAGTTCTCGATTTTAAAAATGTGTTTAAAAATATTAAGTGCATTTCTCAGAAAAATTTGTACAAACTGCACAACATCATGGGTGTCCTGCAAAAGCCTGTAACTTGTTCAAAACCCTTAGTTTATCTCTCAAAAATACTTTTTTTTTACGTTAGTTTTGAAGACAGTCAAAATATTTAGCCATGCAGTGGTTCTCAAACTTTTTCCGCATGCGGCCCCCTTGTGTACGGTGCATTCCTTCGCGGCCACCCCAAAGATAATTTATGACAAAAAACTGTTCTAAAATGTAACATTTTAATTAAACAAAACATATTGTGTTATACAAAGTAGTGCTGTTGGTTAGTAGCCTTATTTTTTTAAGTTTAATTACACAGAATTCATGATAAATGAATGTATTTTATCAAATGTCATAAAACTGGGGCCCCCCTGGCACCATCTCGTGGCCCCCCTGGGGGCCCCGGACCCCAGTTTGAGAACCACTATGTACCAAGTGTACACTATTATAAGTGTCAGTATTTTGTGATGTAAACTATGGACAAATTCACATTTTTACCTTTTTTCTGTGAACAAATTACACACATTGTGATTTTGAAAAATAAAAAATATATTTTACAGTACAAATAAAAAATTACAAAATTAGAAAGGTTTACTTTATATGGTAAGAAATAGTTTTCTGAAACTCAAAATTTCATGATTCAATTGACAGCAATTATCAATTGAGTTCACATTTACAACAGACAAAAAAAACAACAACTGGGGAAACATGGTTACAGTAACAGATTATGACACAAAGGTCAACAATTTTGAATGACATGCCTTGTCTGATGAACTAATTTCTAATTGTTTTGAGGTGTATAAGACTATTCAACTGAAAACCAGTGTTTTTTGATGAAAATGACATAAGCAACTGAAAATGTAGGAAACAGCAGACAATTGTACATAATCAACTGCATGAACGTTCCAAGCATTTGCAATTTGTCCAAAACAATGAGAATTTGTTTTATTATGTGGAGGTTGAACACGTGTTTTGAAAAGTTTATTTCTTATTTGAGAAATGCTCCAAAGCGACTAAGAAACCAAGAATGTAAAAAAATGAGACAAATAAACAGAGGTTCGTGCTGTTGGTTTTTATTGAGAAATCTTTGCTGGTAGCATATTGCATATCAAAGCCTGAGGTTTAGTATATAAATATTTCTCTTCATCTTGTGCTGTATTCTTCAGATACATTCTGTTCACTTGCTTCCAATAAATACATATTAAACATTATTTTAGTGATGTAGATCTTTCATCTTGTTGTGAAGAAACAGAAATATATAAACATGCATATTGCATTGCCAGTGTAATAATGTAATTCAAGACAACTAGTAAACATTTCAACAATTGTAATTTTGTATAACCCAACTTGTGTGCAAGAATATAAGTGTCTCCAACCATGCAATATATAAAAGTCCTGTATTTTCAGTTTAGGGGAACACTTTGGAGGAGCTAGTTTAATTCAAGACACTAGTTTAATACTGCATAGTAATCACAGGTTGTTGTAAAAAGGCTGCATATCCCATAGAAAAGTTGGTGATCTTTGAATCGTACTCCACTGCATGGATTTAATTTCCTTGTAAGTCACTTTATCCTTGTAGCGAAACCAACACACGATGGCCATCAAACACAAATACTAGTCCTTCAACATTGTAAAAACCATTGTAGGTTTTGCAGCTTGCTCAATGATCCTCAAAATTTGAGTGAGGATTTCACAGTTACAATTCTTGTAAACAGATGAGATATCAGAAAATCAAAAGCCTGAAGTTCACAGTTCAGTGTATAAATATTTCTCTTCATCTTGTGCCTTTTACTCAGGTATATTCGGTTCATTCACTTCCAAAAAATACACATTCAACTTTTCTTTTGGTGGTGTAGATCTCCCATTACTTTTTTGTGAAGAAACAGAAATATATAAACATGCACATTGCATTGCCAGTAAAATGTAATTCAAGACCAGT